>NC_079217.1:14102776-14173716 GCF_029633865.1 Lampris incognitus | reverse complement strand
TGTAACATGCAAGGTACAACCGATTTGTGCTGCGGAGACATTGGTTTGGCTTCACTTTCACAGCTTTTATTTGAAAACGCAAAAGGAAAATATAAAGATATTTGCATGTATCTGAGTTGTAAGTCCTAATATCTGGATGTTGTACTGCGGACTGATAAACCTGTGTACCTTGTGGCAGTTTCCATGACTGTTAAAGGGAAACTCTGGCCTTTTTTTAACATGAGCCCTATTTTCCTATCGTCCTATCGAGCCGCGGGTAACAGAAACTTTTAAATTGGTTCAATATTTTGCAAACTTGCCTCAGCCGACTGCTGCTCACCAAGCTGTAATGTAATTCCTCGGAGCAATAGCGCTTGCCAAATAATGTCCGCAAAAAAAAGGCTCTTTTTTGGCACTAACAGGCTCGAAATATTTTGAGAAGTGTCTGCAAACACCTCCTGTTATGAAAGACAATCCCAGTACAGTCAGCCAGCGCTGTGATAGACCTTTCCTTGTATTTCCCATTTTATACTTTTCTTCAACTCTCTCACACTTCCACTGCTGTCTCTATAAGAATTCACTCTTCTTGGACTTACAGAGCCAGACTTCTGCTCCGGGTTAGACGTGGATCAATATCTAGATAACTTCATGATTGCTAAGGTTCTTTATACGCCTCTCATAACATTCTGAGCCTGTTAGTGCCAAAAAAAAAAACTCTTTTAGTGGATGTTATGTGACGAGTGCATTTGCCCCAAGGATTACATTGCAGCTTGCTGCATAGCCGTTGGCTGATGCAAGCTTACTTAATGCTGAGTTAACAATGTCACCGATTGCTCGGTTTAACTCATAATATTTCATAAGATAGGGGAAAATGAAATTGGGCTTAAGTTTAAAAAAATGGCAGAGTTTTCCTTTAAGACAGTTTGGCAGTATAGATGTAAAATATACTGCTTAATACACCAAATTTAATAACAAAGAAGCTTGTCAGTATACTCAAAAAAGACACCAGTCTAGATTATTAAATTGTTAACAAATTGATACGACCCAGAACCGTCGCATAGAGTGTGCGAAGTGTGCGATTGCACAGGGCCTCGCCCATCTAGCGCCTCACGCCTGGCCTGCAATCCTGCAGGTTTTTTATGTGTGTGTGTATATATATATATATATATATATGAAGATAGATGTAGGGGAAAAAAAACAACTTTTAATGCATAGCAGTACAAGCTTGTTTCGTGCATCACGCATTCATCAGCTGCCAATGTGATTCAACAAAGAACACACAGTCAATACTGAACAAAGTCAATACTGACTGTGTGTTCTTCTTTGTTGAATATTTGTTGAATATTGACAGCTGATGATTGCTTATGGCATGAAACAGGCTTATACTGTCTGTCTCATAAAGAATTTACTTGACTCACTGGATTTTATATATGTATATGTAAATATATATGTAAATATATATGTAAATATATATATATATATATATATATATATATATATATATATATATATATATATATATATATATATATATTGTGGCAGGATGAGGAATAACACAGGAGACAAAGGCGAGTTTGAACTTTATTCCTCAGCTCCAAACCAAACTGAAACAGGAACAACCTTGCACCAGAGAGCCCGGGAACGTAAACCACGCCCCCAGCTCATAGCCCTGCTGGGTGAGAGGCATAGCCCCTAGTGTCCGCCACAACATATATATATATATATATATATATATATATATATACACTACCGTTCAAAAGTTTGGGATCACCCAAACAATTTTGTGTTTTCCATGAAAAGTCACACTTATTCACCACCATATGTTGTGAAATGAATAGAAAATAGAGTCAAGACATTGACAAGGTTAGAAATAATGATTTGTATTTGAAATAAGATTTTTTTTACATCAAACTTTGCTTTCGTCAAAGAATCCTCCATTTGCAGCAATTACAGCATTGCAGACCTTTGGCATTCTAGCTGTTAATTTGTTGAGGTAATCTGGAGAAATTGCACCCCACGCTTCCAGAAGCAGCTCCCACAAGTTGGATTGGTTGGAGGGGCACTTCTTGCGTACCATACGGTCAAGCTGCTCCCACAACAGCTCAATGGGGTTCAGATCTGGTGACTGCGCTGGCCACTCCATTACCGATAGAATACCAGCTGCCTGCTTCTGCTCTAAATAGTTCTTGCGCAATTTGGAGGTGTGTTTAGGGTCATTGTCCTGTTGTAGGATGAAATTGGCTCCAATCAAGCGCTGTCCACTGGGTATGGCATGGCGTTGCAAAATGGAGTGATAGCCTACCTTATTCAGAATCCCTTTTACCCTGTACAAATCTCCCACCTTACCAGCACCAAAGCAACCCCAGACCATCACATTACCTCCACCATGCTTAACAGATGGCGTCAGGCATTCTTCCAGCATCTTTTCATTTGTTCTGCGTCTCACAAACGTTCTTCTTTGTGATCCAAACACCTCAAACTTGGATTCATCCGTCCACAACACTTTTTTCCAGTCTTCCTCTGTCCAATGTCTGTGTTCTTTTGCCCATCTTAATCTTTTTCTTTTATTGGTCAGTCTCAGATATGGCTTTTTCTTTGCCACTCTGCCCTGAAGCCCAGAATCCCGCAGCCGCCTCTTCACTGTAGATGTTGACACTGGTGTTTTGCGGGTACTATTTAATGAAGATGCCAGTTGGGGACCTGTGAGGCGTCTGTTTCTCAAACTAGAGACTCTAATGTACTTATCTTCTTGCTCAGTTGTGCAACGCGGCCTCCCACTTCTTTTTCTACTCTGGTTAGAGCCTGTTTGTGCTGTCCTCTGAAGGGAGTAGTACACACCGGTGTAGGAAATCTTCAATTTCTTAGCAATTTCTCACATGGAATAGCCTTCATTTCTAAGAACAAGAATAGACTGTCGAGTTTCAGATGAAAGTTCTCTTTTTCTGGCCATTTTGAGCGTTTAATTGACCCCACAAATGTGATGCTCCAGAAACTCAATCTGCTCAAAGGAAGGTCAGTTTTGTAGCTTCTGTAATGAGCTAAACTGTTTTCAGATGTGTGAACATGATTGCACAAGGGTTTTCTAATCATCAATTAGCCTTCTGAGCCAATGAGCAAACACATTGTACCATTAGAACACTGGAGTGATAGTTGCTTGAAATGGGCCTCTATACACCTATGTAGATATTGCACCAAAAACCAGACATTTGCAGCTAGAATAGTCATTTACCACATTAGCAATGTATAGAGTGTATTTCTTTAAAGTTAAGACTAGTTTAAAGTTATCTTCATTGAACAGTACAGTGCTTTTCCTTCAAAAATATGGACATTTCAATGTGATCCCAAACTTTTGAACGGTAGTGTATATATATGTAATATCCAGTTGAAGAATAGTTTAAAGGCTTTTTTCCTGTGTCCGTGTTGACATTCCGCTCCTCATTAGTTGAGCACTCACAACACCATTGACGGTTTCGGAAAAAAACATTATATATATATAGATATATATAGATAGATAGATGGATAGATAGATATGACTGTTCTTGACCCAGCATGTTTCTTAAATGAAAATCTTGTGTGTCAATTCCATTATGCATAGTCAAGGTCACATGAAAAAAATCTAACAAATTATTCAGGTTGTTTTTTTCCATTTTCGATATTGCGTCATTACATAGTGCGTGCTCCATCTATGTGTATGATCGAAACTCCACAAAAGACTATAGACCTGAAATATTGAATTATAACATACCGTCATACTTCAGCACGCCAAAATAAAGTGACAGCTGAGCTAACTTGATGATGTAAAGCCAGTAGTTTTACATTTGATTTTTTTTTTCCTTTGAACGACTATAATAGCAAAAAGTCATAGCTGAGATGATGTGCATGCTGGTGCTGCATTATTCTACTTGGTGAAAATGTATTGCACCAACATTACGCGTGCAAGTAGAATTAGATTATCTATGAGCATGTGACCGTGATTCATGCGCATGTCAACGAGCAGGGCCTCGCACGTCAAGTTCTCACAGGGCCTCGAACCCCCCGCGACGGTCCTGCACATTTTCAAGCCTGGAACCTCGCTGAATACTTTTGAGTTTTAGAGCCCCTCCAGCAAATCTTCTTTTTTTTGCATGCTCCCCTTTGTCATAGTTATGGACTAGTTAACCGTGAGTCTGTGAATTAGTGAATGAGCTCTTTTCCAGGTCCTTAAATTGCTCTGCATCTAGAAAATAATCATGAAAATCTGTCTACTTTGTAGGCTATGGTTTTTAACCCCTTTCCTTAAAAAAATCCTTTTCCAAAATCCACCTCAACCAATCTAGGCATTCATAAGAGAGCAATCTTCAAAAGGGAAAAGAGTCAACAGTGGCACTGAAGATAGGTCAAAGTGATTATTTTACACCCCTATGCATTTTTACATTGGACTGAGACAGGGTTGGATCTTGCGTCCCGTGGTTGGTATTGAAGCTTACGTAATGATTTAGCGGTCTAATGAAGAATGGGTTTAAGGCTTAGGTAGACCGTTAAAGAGAAAATTAAAGAGTAATAAAACCCAAGACCGTTTTAGTGAGTTTGCTGACATCTACAGGTAAACAAGACTAGGCCAAAACCTAGTCTATGGCTGGACCGTGTGTGGTCAATGTTCGAAACTGGCCAATTTGTTACGGGGGATAGTCAGTGGTAGTGTCTGTATCCACTACTACTTTTGGCTGCTCCCGTTAGGGGTCGCCACAGCGGATCATCCGTTTCGATCTCTTCCTGTCCTCTGCATCTTCCTCTGTCACGCCAGCCACCCGCATGTCCTCCCTCACCACATCCATAAAGCTCCTCTTTGGCCTTCCTCTTCCTTTCGTTTTTCTGAGAATGACTGTATTGAGTGTTTTGTCAGAGTGATTGTTATTTGGGGTGTTTTAACTGTGCGCTCTCCCTCATGTCTCTCGGTACATGGAGAGCTGTTTGCTCTCCTACTCTGCTCTATGCTGGACTGTTACAGTGCGTAACCAGACGTGGAAAGAGCAGCAACATACTCCGTTCTTAGCTTTTCAGTCCTGTGATGGCCTGGCGGCCTGTCCAGGGTGTCTCCCCGCCTGCCACCCAAAGACTGCTAGGATAGGCTCCAGCATCCCCGCGACCCTGAGAGCAAGATAAGCGGTTCAGATAATGGATGGATGGATGGATAGTATCCACCAGCTGCAATATGTCCCGTTCATTGGCGTGCGATAAATGTGGACTGAGCAAGAACCACTGCACCCATTCATTGTGAAAGAGCAACGGTCAATGGAGAAACTCCCACTTCCGTGTTTACCAGGGACAACCTGTCAAAGAATTATATCCATTTTCATCAAACAGAAACTCAATTTTACAATATTTCTCCGAAGATGAAGCGGAAAAATTGAGAACAAAATTCTTTTAAGTTTCCAGTTGCACCAAAAGAAAAGGAAGTGCACTTTAAAATTCTCAGTGTAATAGATCCTTCACAAGAATTCTTAAGACATTGATTTGGTTTAGACAGTAACAACTGCTCATTTTGCAATGAACACACTGAAACAACAGAACATGTATTTTCTGAGTGTCAATTTGCTGGTGCCATTTGGGAAGCTCTGCATTACTGGTTGTTTCCTAAACTTGGCAATTTCTCTGAACTAAAAAAGAGGATGTGATTTTTGGTAAGCTTGTGAAAGATGGAACACATTATTTGGCAATTAACACAATTATTATTCTTGGAAAGTTCTTTTTGCATAAGATCAGAGTCCTGAAAACGCAGCCCAACTTCCTCATATTTCATAGGGACTGTGTCATTATTTCTCATCACTGAGGTTAGTGGAGAAGAAGAATGCCATGGAACTCTGACTTGACAGAAGAACTTGAACTTGCAGAGAACCCATAGGACTCCCCTCCCTTTTATTAATGTATTTAATTCTACTTACTTTTTTCGTTTTCTTTACTTTTGTTTCCCCTCACTTTCTTTTGTTTTATGTGTGTTGTATGTAGAATTTAAACGTTTAAAAAAAAAAAAAAAAAAAAACGGACGTCGTTGGTTGGCCGACCACTCATGTAGGCCCAATTGTTTAACTCATTCACTCAGTCACTCTAAACCAAAAACCCGATTTGTCCCAACCTCAACTTAACCCTAACCTTAACCATGCTTACCTTGTGCCTGCGTAAACCAACAATAACAACATGGCACATGCATAGAACAACATGGCACACGCGTAGAACAACATGGCACATGCATAGAACAACATGGCACACGCGTAGAACAACATGGCACATGCATAGAACAACATGGCACACGCGTAGAACAACATGGCACATGCGTAGAACAACATGGCACACGCGTAGAATAACATGGCACACGCGTAGAACAACATGGCACACGCGTAGAACAACATGGTACATGCGTAAAACAACATGAGACACGAGTAGAACAATGTGGCACATGCATAGAACAACATGGCACACGCGTAGAACAACATGGCACACGCGTAGAACAACATGGCACACGCGTAGAACAACATGGTACATGCGTAGAACAACATGAGACATGCGTAGAACAACGTGGCACACGCACAGAACAAATTGGGCAGTTACAAAGGACATTCACATTTTTAGGGCCGGCCTGCTGGGGTCTGCTCCAGCCAAAAACATTTAAAGGTTAAAAACATAGCAGGTTGGTCTTGGTACTCTGTGATGTTAGCATAACAAGATAAACACAGCTGCAGCTAATGAAATTGATAATGGGTCTGTTTGATTTAGGTGTACCAGCACACCTCTGGTATATTGACAGACAGATAGATGGAGCCAGCACGATTAATTGTCAATAGTACTGTCAATGCAGGTTTTTTGGTACACCTACATCGAACAGCCCCCCTGGGGTTTAACATGCATTTTACCCAAGAAGAAAGAAAACGTTTTGATTTTATCCCTTAAATAGAGCGTGTGCGTGTGCATTTTTGTTGAATTTATCAGCAGGGCAATCAGTTTTACCACCCCAGGGAAATGCTAGAAAGTTTTCAGTGCATAAAGTCTGTGTAAAGGTTTGCCACCTCTTTAAGGTGCACCATTATAAAATGATGCAGTACTTCCTGAGAGATAACGCTAAAACAACAGTTGCGTACCACGGAAACCGAACGTAATTTAATCAAGTGAGAGATTAAAGTCTTGGAATGTTTTGGGATAGTTCAGTTCCTGAGATGTTAAGCAGAACACACTAGACTCTGGTGACTAGAGACTCACGGTAAACTGGGATTGCAGTCAGGATTTTAAATGAAACCTCCTGGGTATCGCTAATGTAATGATAAGCATGACCACCATTTTCAGCCCACTGAGCAACAGAGATAATGGCCTCTAAATCATGCTGCTGTTGCTAGGTATTCCCAAGGGACCTTTGTCATTTAGGCAATAATTTCATTAAGGAGAGAAGCGGAGATAGACCTCCCTCAGTTTTGGATTAAGGCGTTGAAGGCATGCTCTGTAAATGTCCTTCACAGCCACGAGGGCAATGTCAAGTATTTTTCTCAGTTTTGCAGAGCTGCACATCTTGGTAGCCAGTCAAACTGTGTAAAGCTTTTGCTCTGTTACCTCTGAGTCATCACTTAACATCCCTTGTGTTGTGTGTTGTTCCTTTGTTGTGGTGATTTACCTCGTTACGTAATGATGGATCTCAAGTTCATTCTGCCAAAATAATCAGTGACTAAGATGTCTGAAAATATTTATTGCTCTCTCCTTGTGCAATCAAGATATACTACAGTGTGGCAGTGACTAACATTTCTTCTTTCTTTTTTTTTTGTCTTGTAGATGTTCAGCAAGGTCACCAGTGGAGGGCCAGGTAAGGCTTCATTTTAATGTCTCTTTAATTTGTTCAATCGCAAACACGTTTACATTTGTACCTATTATCCAACTACACAGCTAAAAGGGCCTGTTCATGTAGCAAAGGGTGATTTTATACATCAGAATACGTTGCTCGGGGCGTCCGGGTAGCATAGCGGTCTATTCTGTTGCCTACCAACACGACGATCCCGGTTCGAATCCCCGTGTTACCTCCGGCTTGGTCGGGCGTCCCTACAGACACAATTGGCCGTGTCTGCAGGTGGGAAGCCGGATGTGGGTCTGTGTCCTGGTCGCTGCACTAGCGCCTCCTCTGGTTGATCAGGGCGCCTGTTCAGGGGGGGATAGCATGATCCTGCCATGCGCTACGTCCCCCTGGTGAAAAGAAGCGGCTGGCGACTCCACGGTTCGGCAGAGGGGGTGGAGCAGCGACCGGGACAGTATGGAAGAGTGGGGTAATTGGCCGGATACAATTGGGGAGAAAAAGGTGGAACCCCCCCCCCAAAAAAAATAAAAAAAAGTTACTCAAAAACAATTTTCATGTTATTTGCTGTGAGGAAACTTCAAATACATTTTAGTCATTTACTGTTTTCTGTGATATCTGTGGTTCATGTAAAAAATGCATCTCTAAACTGACATCGCTTTTAAAGAAACTGCTGATCTTAAAAACTGCTTCTCTGTGGACAGTCACCATCAGAGGCACACTGACTATAAAAATGTCTCATGTTTGTCTTTTATTCAATAAACAGAGCATATCATAACTAGGTCTTTGCCTTGGTGACCGCAGAGCTTGGTTTCCGGAGGAATCCTTCCACTCTCGGTGTGTAGTTACATGATCAGTGCTATGATAAATGCCCACTCTGTACTGAATTTCATGCAGTGCCACAGAAGTGTCCGGGTTAGCGTCAAGGCCTTCACGCAAGCTGATCCTGCAAGGGACCAGAGTGTTCTGGCTTACAGGGTGGCACCGGCATTACTCAGGCCTTAGACAATGTGAATGAGAAGGATGGCGACAGGTGTCAGTTGGTTCCCTCCCGGCCAGTGCCCAGAGAATTTCCAAGCATACAGTGTCTTATTTTAAAAGGCCTACTTTATATTGGTAACTTGGCGGGATGCAGTTAAAATTAGGAAGCATGCCAAATCATTGTTTCTGTTTTGCTGAGGGGAAATATTTGGCCTGGCGTGATTTGGCCCTTGGGGGCAGCTGCGGGATTTGGGTAGATGCCATTTTAGGCTCAGGTTGCACTCTTCCATGACCTCTGTTGTGCATGATGGTGCTGCACAAGTGGTCTGGTAAAGGGTCTGGAAAAATTCCGTCGCACCTTCATGCATTAGTCGACTAATGTGTGGTCTTGTAGCACGTATGAGACGATGAGATGGGAACAGTGTTTGATTGGTGGTCATTTGTAATTTTTGGAGATCCTGAGCGGGAGTGCGAACGGCAAAGGACGATAATTCCAACACTCATGTCAAAACACGTCAGTGCAATCATTAGATTCTTTAAAAGGCATGCGTCTCTATGGTTTTCCCAATCTGTGTTTATTTCTTAATGGCGCACAATATATTTTTAACGCCGTGGTTTTTGGGTATGCCATATTTTCTTTTAACTGAATATCTTGGCTCAAACGAAGCGGCCCAATGTCAGCGTCGCTGTCAATTTTATCTAGGCATCACCGAGTCACCATATGTTTTCGATTGAACGAGTCTAATATAACCCTGAGGATGATAACGCTGTGAAAAGGACAAAGCTGGCAGAGAGTCAGGGTCTTGAGGTACTATTCTCCCAGCTCGTATTTTACAGCTGGGCTAAGGAGACCTCATTTACGACCCCGTTATGAGGGGGCCAGATGGTCTATGGTATCGACCGTAACAGCAGCGTTCACCTTATTATGATGACATTGTCCAGTGGAGAAAAGCACATTCTTTGGAACCGGACCCCGAATAGCAAAGCTGGGGTGACTAAAACGCTTGGCGCTCCTTAGCGTGAATGCCTTGCAGTGGCTTTCCAGCGCTCTCATGTGCACAGGCGCACAGTCACACACATGCAGAGACAACCCACGTGCACACGCTAAGATGAATCACATGTCAGAGTTTGCATATGAGGTAAAATCACTTTAAAAAAAAAACAGTGTTTGGTGTATGTATGAGCAGGATCACAACCTGCGATGTCAGCTGTGATGCACATCGGTGCATGCACATTACATTTTGTAAGCTCACACTTTCTGAATAATAAGTCAAGTTTATTTATATAGCACATTTAAAACAACCATAGTTGAACCTAAGTGCTGCACAAGTTTGAAATACAATATAAAATAAGTGACACAAATAGGGTATATAGTGTGTCTTTTTTTTTAAATATTTCCGCATACATATTTATATTTGCAGCTTGTAATTTACAATATGATACCATCTAAATCTTTGCAGGTTTGTGAGTAGATTTGGTGTCCGCTTAGACCAGAAATGAAACTATGACAGTTGTCCTAATGATTCTAATTATGTTAATTTAATCATGTAATGTATTAATTATTAATGGGAAGTCTAAACCAGCAATATGTAGTGGATATTGTCGTTGAAAGACATTTATGCATCAAGGTAATGACGTGTTTGCTGGGTCAAGTTTAATAATCTGCTTAGCCTACAAATAAATTTGAGCTCATAATCCAGTGTTCTGTGTGCACTGTTTCCAGGTTTTATGTTCAGCTTGTTGATTCTTCTCCCCTACGACCACTTGTTTTATTTAGCATTAGCTTAGATTGATTATAAACACCTCGCCATGGGGAACGAGAAAAGCTCCTAAAATAGTTTAGGGACTTTCAAACACTCGGTATTTGTGACTTTGTTATCTCAATAAGGAATTCACGGAAAAGCGCTTGTCCCTTTGCCCCGCTTGATTTTTTTTTCGTTTTCA
The DNA here is from genome assembly GCF_029633865.1 of Lampris incognitus. Taxonomy (NCBI): domain Eukaryota; kingdom Metazoa; phylum Chordata; class Actinopteri; order Lampriformes; family Lampridae; genus Lampris; species Lampris incognitus. Next base: position 14,163,008 of record NC_079217.1, on the reverse strand, counting down.
GTTGTTAGTTTTTCAACAAAAGCTAAAAGCTCAGCGTCCTATCCTGCAGCCCCATACGGACACGCTCAGGGAAAATTTGGTATGTCTGGGAAAAAAAAATCCCTATCCTCCCTCTCATGTGTTTATTTTTTGAGAACATCCCGTCATGTTTTAGAGCAGTCTTCTCTAAATGTGGGTTAGTCTCAGACGACATGATGTGTATGGATGTCTGTTCCCTACGTCCCTGATGGTGGTGTGGAAATGAATGGCTTCCTCTGGTGAGGGGAGGCAGAAATGTTCATCTTCATAAAACCTGCCGCCATAAATGACATCAATCAAAGGTCTAATGAGACTGTGGTGATGCTGCAGTGTTGAACGGTCCATAGTAAACCAGTAGTCAGGGCCCTGTCAGATATACAGACAGAGGAATAGGACCCCATTTATCTGTCTGGGCTGCTAATACGCAAAAATACACTTGTTTGGTCATTATTCAGTCTACTTTGTTAGGACTGATGTGCTCACAGATATGTTTAAAATGAATGGGTTATAAAAAAATAATGAATGGGTTATGTTTTTATATAGGGCTGGGCAATAATTACATCGGGCTGAAATTCGGGTAGTGTCATAATGCGATACACAATTTTATTTTGTCTAAATTCATATTAACAAGAATCTATTGCCTAAAATTTCTCACAAAATGAGGTCTGAAATATTTAAGTGTGTATAATTTGAAAACAAGTAAACATTTACATGACCGAACAGTTCAGTGTTGTGTATGTAAGTGGATGTTGTGATGTATACTGCTCAAAAAAATAAAGGGAACACCTAAAAACACAATATAGACCTCGATGAATGAAATATTTCAGCTGAAAATCTTTATTTATTAGACAGAGGAATGTGTTTAGAGCAAAATAACCTAAGAATGATCAATGGAAATCAAAATCATTAGCCCATTAAGGTCTGGATTCAGAATCATACTCAAAATCAAAGTGGAAAATGAGAACATAGGCTGATCCAACTTCTGTGGAAATTCTTCAAGACGATTCAAAATGAGGCTCAGTAGTGTGTGTGGCCTCCACGTGCCTGTATGCACTCCCTACAACGTCTGGGCATGCTCCTGATGAGACGATGGATGGTCTCCTGAGGGATCTCCTCCCAGACCTGGATCAGGGCATCGGTCAACTCCTGGACAGTCTGTGGTGCGACATCGCGTTGGCGGATGGTACGAGACATGATGTCCCAGAGGTGCTCGATTGGATTCAGGTCTGGGGAACGTGCAGGCCAGTCCATAGCATCAATGCCCTCGACATACAGGAACTGCTGACACACTCTGGCCACATGAGGACGAGCATTGTCATGCATGAGCAGGAACCCAGGGCCCACTGCACCAGCATATGGTCTGACAATGGGTCTGAGGATCTCATCCCGGTACCTAATGGCAGTCATGGTACCTCTGGCTAGCACGTAGAGGTCTGTGCAGCCCTCCAAGGATATGCCTCCCCAGACCATCACTGACCCACCGCCAAACCGGTCATGCTGGAGGATGTTGCAGGCAGCAGAACGTTCTCCACAGCATCTCCAGACTCTCTCACGTCTGTCACATGTGTTCAGTGTGAACCTGCTCTCATCTGTGAAGAGCACAGGGCGCCAATGGCGAATCTGCCAACCAAGATGTTCTCTGGCAAAGGTCAATCGGGCTGCACGGTGTTGGGCTGTGAGCACAGGCCCCAATTGTGGACGTCGGGCCCTCATACCATCCTCATGCATTCTGATTCTCACTGTTTGAGCAGAAACCTGCACATTAGTGGCCTGTTGAAGGTCGTTTTGTAGGGCTCCGGCAGTGCTCCTCCTGTTTCTCCTTGCACAAAGGACCAGATAGTGGTCCTGCTGTGGGTTTGTTGTCCTCCTGCGGCCCCCTCCACGTCTCCTGGTGTACTGGCCTGTCTCCTGGTACCTCCTCCATGCTCTGGACACTGTGCTGGGAGACAGATCAAATCTTCTTGCCACAGCACGCATTGATGTGCCATCCTGGATGAGCTGCACTACCTGAGCAACTTCTGTAGGTTGCAGATACCGCCTCATGCCACCTCTAGTGTTGAGGGCACTAGCAAAATGAAAAACTAACCAAAGATCGGCCAGAAAAGATGAGGACAGGCAAATGGTCTGTGGCCACCACCTGCAAATCCATTCCTGTTATAGGGGTTGTCTTGCAAATTGTCTAATTTCCACCTGGTGGAAATTAGACAATTTACCAAAAGGTGAAATTGATTCACAAATCAGTGTTGCTTCTTAACTGGACAGGTTGATATCTCAAAAGTGTGATTGACTTGGAGCTACATTGCATTGCTTATGTGTTCCCTTTATTTTTTTGAGCAGTGTAGTATGTCAGTATCAAAATTATTTCAGATCATTGAGAGAGAGAGACAGACAGACAGAGAGTGCAAGAGAGAGACTGAGAGAGAGAGAGAAAGAGAGACAGACAGACAGACAGACAGATGGAGAGAGAGAGAGAGAGAGAGAGACATACAGACAGACAGACATAGAGAGAGAAAGTGAGAGAGAGCGACTGACAGACAGACAGACAGAGAGATAGAGAGAGACCTTTTTTTGACCTTTAACCAAGTCTTTAATAGTCCAATTTTCCATTCACTTTAAAATAACAGGAGTATTAACACAGATATTCATATACATATTGAACAACAATCCCCATACGCAGCAAAAACAAAAGATGTAGACCTCCCCCTTTTCAGAAATGAAGAAGCAGTTGGTTTTTACAGTGCACAGAACATCTCCATGTCCCCAAACAGAAACAAATTCTTCCAAGTCTGAAATCATTCTGAAAAACGTGAACTCAATTTTCAGCCGAGCAGCCACTAGAACCCTGAACATGAGTGTAGCATCTGTGGACCCGGTGCCTTTCATTTTGTTTCTTCTGCTAAGCCAAACGCTCCTTTTTGCCTGACTGATCAGAAAATTAACCAAGGTGACACGTCTGTAATGTGCTGCCATGGAGCTGGGACCAAAGACAAACAGGCTGTCTTTGAAAACCTCTCCTGAGAGAGAGAGAGAGAAAGGGGGACGGGGGTTACAGCATCTCACCAGAGACCAGGAGTTATGTTGAACGGATGTGTCCTCAAACGGTCACATTCCTTCATATGACGGACATCACCTGTCCAAATCCGCGTCTGGGGGTGACTATGATAACATGACACAGTTGAGGCTTAAACAGCCCTCTGGCCTGGTTCTGTCAGGCCACGACCGTCCACTTTGTTGCCTTTCAATTAGACAGTAGCAGTGTTGTAGTCGAGTCACTAAACCTCGAGTCCGAGTCGAGTCTCGAGTCCCCAGTGTTCAAGTCCAAGTCCCCAAAGAAGAATCCGAGTCAAGTCCCCATTACCTGAGTCTGAGTCATCAAGGTTGAGTCTGAGTCGAGTTCTAAGATGGGCTCCAGTGCTCCACTCTGGCACCATAACAAAGCTATTGATCACCACATTCCATTAGAATGTGGTGATCAGTGTTATGGTATTAATATAGCTATATGCCACATTATTAGGGCCTATTACAAAAAACTAACAAAAAAAGTCTTTATCAATTAACAAGTCCGAGTCCTCATCTCCAACTTTCGAGTCCAAATGCAGTCAATGCTCGAGTCCGACTCCGAGTCATCGGTGCTCAAGTCCAAGTTGAGTCACGAGTCCTGAAAATCAGAACTCGAGTCTGAGTTCTGGACTCGAGTACTACAACACTGGACAGTAGGCATTTAAAGTAACCCTCTCTCCGAATAAATGCGCTAGTCTGCTTTCGCTGTAGAAATCTCCCACCAGTGTTTATAAGAAAAACGAAGCGGAAACTCTGAATCCCTGGGAAACCCTCTTCCTTTTAGTGGTGCCCTATGGCCCTCTCACAAAGGTGCGAATGACTTCTTGGGAAGCGCTCCAGAGGAAACGAGAAGGGAGGGTATAGGGAGAAGTTTTGTTTGGAGAACTTTTTAAGGGGCCGCCGGTTTTTTATCGGCGTTTGTGTTAAAGGTCACCTGGAGACACCCTGCTGGTCTTACTGGTTCCCATTGCGGGGCCACTCCCATCCAACCCTCAGGTTTTCCCATTGAGAGTCATGGCAGTGGCAGCAACATTGACTATGTGGCGTCAATGTGAACGGTACTGTAAACGAAATACATATAGATAGACAAACAAAATGAGTTGTCGTGAACTTTATTTTTTGTGTGTAAGTGGGTTTTGTAATGACATTAGTTGTTTGTTTCAAGTGATAAAATCAATCTGCCAAATAATGTGTGTATTAGATAGTGTCGGTGTCACATAAAAAAACCCCAAAAATGTTAAAAAGGCTCTGATGATTTTGAATTATTGCGGCCGAACATTTTCCCATGACTCCCACAACACGGGATCAGTCAGTGTGCACATTCATCTTTTTTCTATGAAATGCCTCCTTTGTGGGACCTGTAAGCAACAGTCCTGTATACTGTAAATCACAGGCCCCGTTACAGAAGACCCGCCAGTGGATATCATACAATGCCCAAGGCTGTGAGTGCGTTTCAGCAGGACTGTCTTCTTTTTCCTCTCTTTTTCTTCGTCTGCTGTGTGTGTGTGTGTGTGTGTGTGTATCTGTATCTGTATCTCCGGCGCTGTTCAGCTGTTCTCCCAGGCCCAGGCCCCCATCTCACCCCAGGTCGCTGTCTCCCAGTGGATGCTGCCCGTGACCCCAGACAGCTGCAGTCTCTCTCTGCGCTGTCTGTGTCTCTGGAGGCCCGTCTCAGGCTGTCAGACACCGTGGTCCTTACACAACACACATATCACGCGGCCCCCGTGCCATTGCACGAGGAAATAGCCCGCATCATTGTAATCAGAGCGCATACAACAAAGGACGGGGGGGGGCGAAGGGTTATATTAATATCAGATGTTGCTTTGGATGTGCTATGAGCTATGAAAATGGATATTTGGTCTGTTTTGTTACCCGGCCCTTCTGTGATTCTTACCTCACTGTTGTTTTCATGATGCATTTGTTTTCTGATGTCAGCATTAGATCTGGTTGCCTACCGACACAGGTTGCCTACGAACACGAGGATCGCCGGTTCGAATCCCCGTCTTACCTCCGGCTTGGTCGGGTGTCCCTACAGACACAGTTGGCTGTGTCTGCGGGTGGGAAGCCGGACGCGGGTATGTATCCTGGTCGCTGCACGAGCGCCTCCTCTGGTCGGTCAGGGCACCTGTTGAGGGGGGGCTGGAGAACTGGGAGGAATAGCGTGATCCTCCAATGCGCTACGTCCCCCTGGCAAAACTCCTCACTGTCAGGTGAAAAGAAGCGGCTGGCGACTCCACGTGTATCGGAGGAGGCACGTGGTAGTCTGTGGCCCTCCCTGGATCGGCAGGGGAGGTGGAGCAGCGACCGAGGTGGCTTGGAAGAGGGGGATAATTGTCCTGATAAGACTTCCAAAGTGATGGGATGAGGTGTGTCAAAGATTCAGAGTATAATGGCCTGACTGCATTAATGGACGATGGCGACCAGCGACCTCCTCCTGAAGGGGAAGGCATGAGCAAGGCATCACGGTAGTATATCAGTGGGCGAGAGAAGCTGGGTTTGAGGTCAGATGTCTGAATGAATCGTTCTTACAGTCGTGCCCAGAGAGTTGTGCGTTGTATCTTCGAGGCGGTCATGTCGTTGGGAGGCGAGGGCAATGGCTCAGATTTTCCACCGCTATATTTGAGTATGACCAAGCATTTTCATCTTCTCTGTGACTATTTAAAGACAGCGTGCAGGGTCTCCGCTTGAGGCCCGCCTCAGTCTGCAGCACGAACAAAAAAAAACAAAAAACAAACACTTTTTTTAAATTTAAATCATACCGTTATTTTCACTCCCCTCCTAGCCATTGGCTAACAGGTGCCAGATCCATGACATCATGTGTTAAATTTATAAGCGGGTCATCATTTTGTAGATCCATTTTAGACTGTTAAGGGCACTGCTGGCATGCCTAGTGCATGAAAAATTCCACACGTGGAAAGATGGAAAATGACTTGTGGTTTCCTGAGTGCAGGGGCCAAACTCGGCTGTTTGACTGAAAGGAGACGAAGAAGAAGAAGAAGAAGAAAAAAGAAGAAGAAGGCCTGGTAGTATTTCTAGACTTTCCTCTGTATATACAGTAATTTGTCAAGGTTGTGAAAACATTTGAGAAACTAAAGCTTTCCACGTTTTTCACTGCGATTTCAACATTTTCATTGCAATTATCTCAGCCGTCTAAAATAGACCAGGACATAATGCTAGTTATTAGTCCCTCGAAGGGACTTGGATTCGGTGAGGTCATCGTCAGCGTCTGGCAACCCTCATCATGCGTGGGGTTGGATTTATCGCCTGGCCTGGATTTTTCTCATTCGATTGTGCGACAGTGCGTCGTTTGTGGATGTAGCCGTTTACACCGAAGTTATATTGTGTAATTATATTGTGTGCCAGCTTTATGTGCCGTTTTCAACAAGGAGACATTTTTTTATTGTTCAGAGTCCCTATTACATCCATGCCACCTTTTGGAAAAGAGGCCGCCTATAAACCCTTTGAGGAACAACTTCCACGGGACGAGTGAAGTGAAAGTCTTAAAAGACTGGTGGGAGTGTGTGTGTGTGTGTGTGTGTACACAGTTGTGTAGGTGTGTTGTAGGAATTCAGGTCTGGGTTTTGTAAACTCGGCGGCGGGAGCTGTGGGCAGCCTTGTCAGGAGACAGGCTGGTCACAGGACTGCAGGCGCTGTTTGTATGCGTGAAGCGACACAAAAGGCTAGCAGGTTGGTCTGGTGCTCAGCTGCCAGCTGAGAACAGAGGCCGAGACAAGATTAAGTGTAAGGAGTAATGAGCAGGCCGGGGGGGGGGAGGGGTAGGAAGGGCCACACCACTTCAAGCACTGGCACCGGCTTCTACCTAATCGGTAAACAGGCTAACCTCCCTTTATCTAATTTTATGTGCATGTGCGTTTGGGTGAGTGGTTGTGTGAGTGTTAGTGTGTGTGTGTGTGTGTACACCAGGTTTTTTTTGTTACCCTAACGGGGACCAAATGTCCCCATCAGGATGCAAAAACCTGAAACCACCTACCTTGTGAGGACTTTTTATGGGTCCCCATGAGGAAAAGGGTTTATTTTAGGGTTAGGACTTGGGTTTAGGGTTAAGGTTAGAATTAGGATTAGGTTAAGGTTAGGGTAATGGTTAAGGTTAGGCATGTAGTTATGATGGTTAAGATTAGAGTTACGGGCTTGGGAATGAATATAGTCAATGAGGGGCCTCACAAGTATAGGGTGTCACGATGTGTGTATGTGTCTGCGCGTGTGTTTGTTAGGGCTGGGTGATATGGACAAAATCAAATATCGTGATATTTTTGGACCAAATACCTCGATATCGATATTGTGACGATATTGTGGGGATGACTATTGGCACTTTCACAAAACATTTTTGATAAATAATCATCAGTTATGCTTATATAATAACTAAGTGGATCAATGCAAATTATACCAGACTTTTCTAACTGTTCTTTTTTGGGGGGGGGGGGTTTCCCCCTTTTTTCTCCCCGATTGTACTTGGCCAATTACCCCACTCTTCTGAGCCATCCCGGTCGCTGCTCCACCCCCTCTGCCGGTCCGGGGAGGGCTGCAGACTACCACATGCCTCCTCCGATACACGTGGAGTCGCCAGCCGCTTCTTTTCACCTGACAGTGAGGAGTCTCACCAGGAGGCTGTTGCGTGTGGGAGGATCATGCTATTCCCCCCAGTCTCCCCCCCGAACATTCGCCCCGACCTACCAGAGAAGGCGCTAGTGCAGCAACCAGGATACATACCCACATCCGGCTTCCCACCCACAGACACGGCCAATTGTGTCTGTAGGGACGCCCGACCAAGCCGGAGGTAGCACAGGGATTCGAACCGACAATCCCCCCGTGTTGGTAGGCAATGGAATAGACCGCTAAGCTACCTGGACGCCCCGACTGTTCTAGCTGTTCTAGGTTTAAAAAATTCCATCACTTTACTGTAATGCAGCCTAAAACCAGGAAAAGACAATCTACTACTACTACTACTTTTGGCTGCTCCCGTTAGGGGTCGCCACAGCGGATCATCCGTTTCCATTTCTTCCTGTCCTCTGCATCTTCCTCTGTCACACCAGCCACCTGCATGTCCTCTCTCACCACATCCATAAACCTCCTCTTTGGCCTTCCTCTTTTCCTCTTCCCTGGCAGCTCCATATTCAGCATCCTTCTCCCAATATACCCAGCATCTCTCTTCCACACATGTCCAAACCATCTCAATCTTGCCTCTCTTGCTTTGTCTCCAAACCATCCAAGCTGAGTGGTCCCTATAATATACTCGTTCCTAATCCTGTCCTTCTTCATCACTCCCAATGAAAATCTTAGCATCTTCAACTCTGCCACCTCCAGCTCCACCTCCTGTCTTTTCATCAGTGCCACCATCTCCAAACCATACAACATAGCTGGTCTCACTACCATCTTGTAAACCTTCCCTTTAAAAGACAATACTTATGCCATGTAATGATCTTACGATATCCCAAATCCCAGACAATATCTAGTGTCATAAAACCATATTGATAAATTATCGATATAATAATGCCCAGCCCTACTGTGCGTGTGTGTGTGTGTGTGTGTGTGTGTGTGTGTGTGTGTGTGTGTGTGTGTGTGTGTGTGTGTGTGTGTGTGTGTGTGTGTGTGTGTGTGTACATGTGCACTCCCATCTGTGCCTATCATTGTGGGTTGTGGGCATTCCACCAAGGGTAATATTAAACAATACTATGTGTCTGTCCTTGTGTAAACATTTGTTGAGTCTCACGGTCCACTCTGTGATCCCCTTGTGTTCATGCACACATACACACTGTGTTGTTTTTTTTTGTTTTTTTTTTCTCCTACATTCAACCGAAGAACATTTCTGCGGGGTCAGTTTTGATACAGCAACCGCATTGGCTCTCTCGGTGGCCTCCCATCTTTCCCATGTAAACCGCAGAGGCTCCAGATGTTGCAGGGAGGCAGGGCGTTTGTGCTTCCAGACGGCCTGCTTGGTGCCAGCAGCCCTCGCCTCCCCATCCTTTGGTTGGCTGAGTCTGGGTGAGGGCTCTCACACGTACACTGTGTGCTCCTGCGCTGAAGCAAAACCGTGTGGTAACATGCTGCTGGAGATTTACACTGGCCTCTATTTACACCTGGACCCAGATAAATGGAGGACAAAAAGAAGAAAAAGCACACCACACCAAACAGCACACCACTCCAATAAAAAGAGGCTGTGTCCTCGGGCACTGTACCGGTGGAGCTTTCTTTTGTGGTTTTTAGAACTGATTAAACAATTTGGCCCGATTATCAAAGCGCAATAGAAGAAAAGGAGAGGGAGCAGACATCCTGCTCGCTGGCGTTTAAACTCCGCGGCCCGGTGGGGTTTGGATGTGCTTCAGTTTTAACGTCTGTACCGTGCCTCGGCTGATAATTTGAAAGTTACCGCTGATCATTTGGACATGGGTAGATCAGCTTTATCCAGAACAGCCTGCACACTTCATTTATTTTCTCTTTTTGAATGTCGTTGATGAACAAGATCAGGATAAGTGGTCCTAAAGCTGTAAAATGAATGTATTTCTGATTGTTGTGTGTTTTATAAAAGCAGTATAAAACGAATGAATCCAAATTTGTGAAAGTATTTTTTTTCAATTTTTGTTGTTGTTGCATATTTGGCTTCACCTTTTACATTTAACACATGGCTGTTGATGATGTAGGTGACACAGACCGTGTCAGAACACCTTCAGCTATCAGTTGCATGTCTTTGTGTGTGTATTTGTGTGTGTGTGTGTGTGTGTGTGTGTGTGTGTGTGTGTGTGTGTGTGTGTGTGTGTGTGTGTGTGTGTGTGTGTGTGTGTGTGTGTGTGTGTGTGTGTGTGTGTGTGTGTGTGCGTGTGTGCGTGTGTGTGCGGGCATGCAAGTGTGTGCATACGTGTGTGTGCGTGCATATGTGTGCGCATGTCTGCATGCATGTGTGTGCATACGTGTGTGTGTGTACCATGTTTTTCTATCCTAATGGGGACATTTGGTCCCCATTGGGATAGAAAAACCAGAAGCCACCTACCTTGTGGGACCATTTTATGGGGCCCCACAAGTAAAAGGATCTATTTTAGGGTTAGGACTTGGTTTTAGGGTTAAGGTTAGAATTAGGGTTAGGGTTAGGCATGTAGTTTGCGTGGTTAAGGTTAGGGCTAAGGACTAGTCAATGGTGGGCCCCACAAGTATAGATTTGTGAGTATGTGTGTGTGTGCGTGTACGTGTGCATGGATGGTGTGTGTGCACGTGTGGGTGCTTTGCAAGTATGCAGGTGTTCACATGCATGTATAATTGAACATTTTTTTTTGGACAGAAACACAGAGGGACAGAGGAGTAGAAAGAGAGAAAGGGGGGCCCCTCTGCAGAGACAGAAGTGAGTCGGCCCCAGATAGCGCCCTACACTGTCAAGTCACGGTATGAAGTGCTGGTTTTACTTCTAAGCACCACTTATTCTTTCGTTGTTGGTTGTTTGTCAGGGAGAGAAGTCTGTTCATAACTGTTGTTCCCTTTTGTGTAGACGTTCATGAGTTTAAAGGTCATTGTAGCATGTAGTCGATTTAACATCCGGTCCCCATTTAGCTGTGCATGGTTGTGTAGGTTATCCCGTGGAGGGTTGCATGTAAACATAACACACACAAAGACCGGCTCCGTTTGGTGTGTTGCTGTGAGGGCACTTCGGCACACATTCGGAGCGGGAGCAGATATCCATCTAACGTGCCAAATGGTGCAGCCGGCAAGGTAGTCGTGTTAGCCCCGCGCTCTTATTTTCCCCAGTGAAAAAGTCCCGAAAGAAAATGAGACAAAGCTGAACTTGCTTGACAATGACATTAAAAAAAATAACAAATAAAAAAATAAATCCCTCGACCATGTGGTAGACATTTCACATCTCCCACATCCGCCTCCTAATTGATTTCTGTGTTAGTGCCTATGTGTGCATGTTGGTGTATGTGTTTGTGTCAGTGTCTGTGTTGGTGTGTGAAAAAGAGGGGAGAAAGAGAGAGAAATAGAGGGAAAAAAGAGAGCGGGTTCAAGGGAATAAAGTGCTTCTGTGATTAAACCCGTATTGCTTTAATAGAAACCAGGTGTTCGGGACCGTAAATGTTTTCCCATGGTTTTTTTTTTTTTTATAGGCGATGGAGTCTTTAAAGGATTCGAACTTGACAGCATTTCATGCTTTGTCATTCTCCTCTTTTTCAACAGCGAAACAATAGTCATGTACGCTTGTCACGGCCGCTTTACGTTGTCCGGGCCTCTTTCTGCACCCTCCAGGTCTGCTCAGCTCTCCTGCAAGGGTTTGATGGTCGTGAAGCGGTTTGAAACCGGGTTTTGTGCCTCTGCCCCGCTCAGTGCCGTTGCAGAGAATGTCAAGGTATGTTATGTAACAAACACTGCCGCGGCAGGAAGACGTGGGCGAGGATCACAGCGTTTATCCGGAGGGCGAGCCGTCGTTGGAAATCTGCACGTTTAACGCGTCGTCGGCGTCTCCATTTGGAAAACACAAGTGTCGGCTTGACCTAATTGGTCGTCGGCGGGGAAGAGGAACGTTTCCGTGGAGAACGGCCTCCACGCTGAGAAGGAAACCATGGCTTTACGGCTGTCCTTAAAGCAAACAGAATTAGTGGCCACTTTAATGGATTGGGACTGGACTCCCTCTGCAGAGAACAGCTCCTCCTTCCCAAACCCCATAATCTAAACCCAGATACACACCACATGTGTGGCTGCTCTGGAAAAATGAACTCAGTTTGGGAATATATGGTCAGGAAATTTATAGCACATGCCTAGGACGAGCCTTAAGGGGCCGGGGGGAGAGCTCTCCGAGCCTTGTTTCCATTAGGCTGGGAAGAGCAATCTCCCAGACTATTCCAGGAGCCTGGTGTAGGACCTCCCGGCCAACAGCGTGACCCAATAGCAAAGAAGAGCTGAGTTTCCTCACATCTGGGATTTTCCCACTGCAGCTATGGGGCAGCATTCCTCATCAGCCACCGGACATAGGCAACACACACACACACACACACACACGCACACACACAGTCGGGAATCGGGATGGCAAGTATCATAGATGCGTGTGTGTGCGCAAGCAAAGGGGAATGAGTCAGTGCACACATGCTAAAATGCTTGTGTGTGTGTTTGTGTGTCCGTGTGTGTGTGTGCTCACTTGGGTGAGTGTGCATCTCTGTATGCGGTGAGTGTGCATCTCTGTATGCAGTGAGTGCGTCAATGTGCGAGTGCGCAAGTGTGTTAAAGCCCCCGTGTGTGTGTGTGTGTGTGCTTATGAGCATGTGCATGTGTTGTGTGCGTTTGAAATGGAGACAGACAAAGGAAGGAGAGGACAGAAACTCTGAACTGTCTCTGAAATCGTGCCAGTTTTTAAGGGAAATGAGAAAATGAGCGCTTTCTGAAGTGGCCTGGCCAAAACAAACAAGTGAGTGAGTCAGTGGAGGGAAAACATTCTCTGAGTCGCAGTCCAACCGCCGTGATGGTCTTCAACCAAGGCGACGGCAATCCTCATTGTACACATGCTTAGGATGTTTAGGAGCGGGTGGTGGACAAAGGGACGACAGGGGCCAGCATCATACTGTTTACCTCTTGCAGTGATTCATGTCCGAAGAGGTCAGAACCTGTTGCCCCCCCCCCCCCAAAATCACTTTCACTCTTTGGTGGGGCCATTTGTCCCAGGTTCCACACCTTGTCAGCCAGCGTGAAATGAGAAATGGATGCCTTGTTTACAACAGTGACATCTAATAGACTAGTACATCCTCCTCCTCTCTCCCCCCCTGGCTTTCAGTGTCAGTCAAAGGATTATGGAGAGGAGGACGGGTGATTTCTAATAATGTTTTGGAGCTTCTTGAAGAAAATCCCCCCCCCCTCTCAACTTTCCTTCTCTCTGTTTTAAGTTAGCACCCACACTTCACTAAGAAGTAAAATACACACATGCTGCGAGGAGGAATTGGTTTCAGTTTTGTTTTAAATTCACAGACTGCTATCCATCAGTTGAAAGCATTTTTCCTTTATAGTCTGCCCAGCTCTGATGCGTTGCACAAAAAGGTGCCTGGCCGCTCTCACGCTAAAAAAAAAAAGGTCATACAGTCCAGTGTAATAGGTTTCTAAGTTTGTGTGTGTGTGTGTGTGTGTGTGTGTTTGTATAAGCACACATGCTCTCAGCTTTACTTTCCTGCATGCTGCATTTTATCCATTGGGGTCTGGACAAGTGGGGCTGAAAATAGCAGCATGCTGGTCACCGGTGAAGGAGTTCCACCCACTGAGTCATGAAAAGCTCAAAAGCAAGACAGCCATGACAATCCATTCACTTGTGCTTTTTTATTCCTTGTGTGGTTTACGACTCTCTGAAAGAGTTGTTATCCCTCCCAGTTCTCAGCATTGTGTGAGGGGTGCGTGTTGATTTAAAAGTGGATGAAAAATAATCACATCCTCAAGTAAAACATTTATTTTGTAATGGAATTTTTTTTTTCATCAAACAAGGCATCATGGGAAGGTTCAATCTCAAGTATCCTCTTCCTATTCTAGAAAGTGTAACCCGAATGATGTCCCATCTGTACGAAATGATACATGTTTAAGTAATGTCAGACAAAGCTTAAACTCTGGCAGCCCAGAGAAATACTGCGAAAATGTCCAACTTAACAAGTCTCTCAGTTGCAATCATGGACTCTTGTTTTTCTTAGATGAAGAAGTATCCCAATGAGAGGTGATTCAGTCTTGCTTTGCAACTCAGTATCACATGCATGTTTTCATGTTAGATCCGTAGGGAAGGCAGAAGAGGTCAGATTACTGCAATAGAACTGGGGAAGTGAAAATTGTTGAAACAAGTGACACTTTAGATCACAAGCAGATTTGCTCACTTGTTTTGATAGGAATACTATTTTAAGTCCCAATAATGGATTATATTATGAATGAAGATGGATATTTTTGCAGTAAAGGCAGTTTCCTAAGACTTTAATATTAATGTTTTAGTTTCACCCGCTTCATGCATACCCATAATTTCTCTTTCAGACTGGGCAACTTGAAAACTGCTTGCTGAAATTGTTACCAGTCAGATGTAGTGGCCTGTGGTATCTGCATGTCTTACTATGTGACCCTGCAATATAAATCACAACTCCATTCTGACATGAATGAATTGTAGTGTAACTCCAGCCATACACAGAGGGCAAACAGAGGGCAATAGAGGTCCATTCTATTGTTGGTCTATGTGGGAAATATATTATCACTATCATCATCATCAGGTTGAGTATCCTCGGATGGCTCTGACCCTCTCATGCCACCCGTCTCTATCCTGCATAGCAGCTGAAAGATCCTCAGATGGACAGCCTGTGTCATCGACAAGTTGATTGATGGAATTTCTTGCAGGCCTTCCCCCACATGTCTTTCCACGTTTGGGTGACCAAAGCAGAGTGTCGCTTACAAGTTCTTCATTGCTGCTCCAGCAATGACCTGCAAATCGAGCCCTTCATTCTCAGATAGTGTTTGAGACGGCGGATATATTGCCATAGAGACACTTCTTCGTAGGGTGCTTCTTCCAGGATACATTTAGTGCAGCGCACAGCACTCTGGCGAAAGCCCCATTAAGTTTGGATTCAAGCTGTTTAGTGAGGGTCCAAGAAGAGGATCCATAAGTGAGAACGGACTCAACTGTTGCTCGAAAAAATTCCCGCTTCAGTTTGTCTGGTAACGTGGTCTTCCAGATGCCGTTAAGTCCCTCAATGGCACCCCAAGTCTTTCCAATTCGAAGCTGCACATCTCTTTCGGTGGATTCAATGTTGCTTCCCAATTAAGTGAATTCCGAGACAGATTTGATGTTATGGCCATCTGGTGAGGAGATGATTCCTTCTTGGTTGTAGCTGATGAATTCAGTTTTCCTAGCGTTGATGTGGAGGCCTACTTGTTTTGCTGCATTTTCAAGATTGTGCAACAGCGAGGTAACATGCTCAATGTTGTCAGCGAGAAGGGCAAGATCATCTGCGTAGTCGATATCAGTTAAGGTTTGAGCAGGATGTCGACTGCTTCTCCTGGGCTTCAGTGTAAGGCCAAGCTCCTTGATTGTGTCAATGGAGGTTCTTAGTACATAATCAAGACACAGAATAAAAAGAAATGGTGCTAGCGTGTCACCTTGTAACACATATCAAAAAACTCTGTCTCCATCCGGAGAGCGAATTTATGATGGCTGCGACAGTTTCTTGTGGAAGGCCGTGAGCTAGCATGATTTTCTCCATTCTATCACGGTCGATCGACTCAAAGGCCTTTGAAAAGTCGACAAACAAAATTATAGCTGGTAGATTGTTTGCCTTTACACCCTCGACGATTCGCCTAACTGTCAGTATTTGACCAACTGTTGATCTGTTCTTGCGAAATTCATTTTGAGTTTTACGAAGAATGTTGTTAATAGATGCTGTACTCTGTTTAGCAGCATCTTGTTGTATATCTTTGCTGCTATTGCTGTAAGTGTGATCCAGCGGTAGTCTGTAGGTAGGCCGAGGTTGCCTTTCTTCGGAAAAGGAAGAATGCATCCTTCTCTCCATCGGTCGATTATCACTATAATCATAGGTTATTTTACACTATATATATATATATATATATATATATATATATATATAGCGTTTTTTTCCGAAACTGTCAATGGTGTTGTGAGTGCTCAACTAATGAGGAGCGGAATAGTGTGATATATCACGCTATGATATATGATAGTGTGATATATACACTATATATGATAGTGTGATATATTATCTGCCTACTTAAGTAGAAATATCATATTTGAGAATCCAAATGGGTTTCACCACGCTAACTGTTTGGTAATGTACATATAGTGTAATATCAAACAAAAACTAATTTTCAAAAAAAAAATTCTTCCAAATATTATAGATCTAATTTTGTGAGAAAATTTACATCACTGATTCTTATTATCGTGACTTTAGAATTTAGAATTGTTTATTGCAATATGAAAATATCTGGATTTCTTCCTGATACAATACCATTGAAAGACGATAAACTGAAATTTAAATTTCTGGAGAGAGATTTTGAATGTGCCTGCTGCTTGGTGCCCTCATAGCACGAAAGGTACGAGTCGTACCAAGAAAGTGTTTTCATAATGAGCGTCACAAGGCTTGAGTGAAGACGCTGGTGTATTATATGCGTACCTCCTGTTTATGGTGGAGTAGCTGTCGCTGGATACAGACCGCTATCTCTGTTTTTGACAAGAACTTCAGAGAGCTCAGTTTAACATGGCAGTCTATGGGAGTTTGCTTCTGTACTCTGTGCTTGGAGGCGATTTATTTAAAAACCGTAAGTCATGTCACCATGAGAGTCACACTGGGGGAGAGAGGAGACATTTCTCTACGTGTTGAAATATGAAATGTCCCTGACAGTTGGAAATTGTGAATTAAAAGAGGTTAAAAGTGGATTTTTGGGGGGGACATTTTCAGGGTTGACGGTTAAGTGTCATGTGACGCCAGGGGCGGATCTACAGGGTGGCAAGGGGTGGCAGCTGCTACCTCTGGGACACAGTCTTGCCACCCCTGTTGCCACCCCATTTATAAATCAGATAATATGTTTTTAAAGTATATTTTATGTACATGCATGGTGAAGGTCAACGAGACCCGCACCAAACTCATCTCAAACAGAAGTCGCCGATTTAGAATCGCCCTCCCCCTCACAGGCGCGGATCTACAGGGTGGCAAGGGGTGGCAGCTGCCACCTCTGGGACACAGTCTTGCCACCCCTTTGCCACCCCAGGAAACAATCTCTAGATCCGCCACTGTGTGACGCACTCAAGCTATGAACGTTCCACCAAATACACACTCACTATAAACTCTGAAACGGTCTACAAAAAAAGAAGCATAACACTTAAACTGCAATTTCGCTATACGATAGATTACCTAGATATCAAAATATCGATTTCGCTCAACAAAGCCTGAAGTATTTGGGCCCGTTTAACGTTTTAACCACGTGTCTACGTTAAACTATGGCGAAGTGACGTGGCTCTCTAGAGGGCTGGGCTTCCGCGACGACTTCCCATTGTTTTTTCTGTGGGGAAATTTTCGGAGTATTTTTGCGATTTTCGTCGCCATGGTTACTGGACTCGCTAAGAAACGTCATGGCACACCGTTCCCGGTCGAACCGCACATGCTGATGTATATTTTGCAGGTTTCTTTCTTAGAGCTGCGAGACCACACGCAGCGACATTTGTTCGGAAAAACAAGTATTGGAACAAGTATGACGAATAATAATAATAATAATAATATGCGTCAAAGCAGGCGCACAAAACTGACTGAATGAACTAGTTCATTAATCAAACTTCAACGAGTCTCTGCCTTGAACCTGTGTCTAATGAAACTATTGTAACGTGCATGGATAAGTCGACACGCTGGCCGCTAACCGGCGGGTCTGACCCTTTAGTCTAGCGGTTCGCGATGTCTCCTGCGGTGCGGGCGATACGGGTTCGCTTCCCGGCCGGGGCAGTTCCTGTGGTTGCGTTGTCCCCCGAATTCGCTACACCATTATAACTAGTCTCACCTGGTAACCACGACGTTGTTGTTTTTAATTGATTGCACGAATCCTACATTGTGAGCTGTCTGAATGGATGTTGAGAAACTGAACGAAATTCTTACAATAATCAAGACAAAACAATTAGTAGAAATATTCTGTGGTCGTCTACACCAAATGCATCATTTCATTCTTCTCAGTTGAGGTCTGATCGTTTTCAGTTTGCCAGTGACTTTTACATAATCGGGGGGGGGGTCAAATGAAGATATTGACACAACAAACGTTAATGAGGCTTAGCCGTTGTTTCTGCAGCATTTTGACCTTCTCTAACGTACACTGAAATTATTTGTAATCAGGTAGAAAAAAACACAAACAAACAACAACAATGTAAGTCAGCAATTTACAAATGTACTGTGATAATGATTTAAGAGGAGACTAGAGAGGGTCCAGTCTAACTAAGTGGGAGGGGGAGTGGTCCGTGGCAAACTTCTATGTGGATTTACGTGGAGTCTCTCTCTCTCTCTCTCTCTCTCTCTCTCTCTCTCTCTCTCTCTCTCTCTCTCTCTCTCTCTCTCTCTCTCTCTCTCTCTCTCTTCTCACACACTTGCTCCTCTCTCGCTCTCTCACACACAAACTCTTTCTCTCGCTCTCACACACACAAACTCTCCCTCTCTCTCTCCCTCTCTCTCTCTCTCTCTCTCTCTCTCTCTCTCTCTCTCTCTCTCTCTCTCTCTCTCTCTCTCTCTCTCTCTCGCTCTCTCTCTCTCACACACACACACTCACGCATGCACGCACGCACACACACCCACACATCTGGTGTGGACTGTGGCGGAGGTTTCAGTGAGCTCCGCTGAGTTGGTTCGTTACTTGCTTCTTTCCAAATACAAGACGGGAAGAGAGGGGACAACTTATCGGGACATGTAGACCAAAACACCAGGTTGTTGTTTTCCTTTGCTGGCTTGATGTTGGCCACTTCAGCCAAGGTGAGTTGTTAAGGATCTCCAGGAACAGCGCGTACAGACGCTCCTGTTGGAAACCTAACGGATCGCGCGGCAGAGGAGGATCAGCGTGATTATTATTATGACCTGTTTTAAGGTTTTTTTGCCATGACATCCAAACGAAACTCGACAAGACTCAAACTCAGGCGGTCTTTCAGCCAGCAGCTGCGGCACTCGACGTCCAAAGCTTGGGATTTACTATGGAAAAGCGTCAGGGAGCGACGGCTCGCAGGTCAGTCTGCTGTGCCTCCTTCATATCTAACAATAACGTGTGTGTGCGTGTGTGTGGGTGGGGGGGTATTTTACGTGTTGATTCCCCCTGAATGAAGCCGACCGAAGCAACTCAGAAACGAGCTCTCCCGACGAGCCGCTAGTCTCATTCATTCATTGTGAGAAGGGGTCGAAAATGTGACAGCTTTCATTTCTGAGCAGCGCTCGTGTCACGACGTTCCAGCTGCCGCTAACAAACGTCCCAGGTGAATACAGATATAATGCTTTTCTTTTTTATGGAGGATCCTTACAAATAAACAGCAGCAACTTCTTCCTCGTCTTTGCTGTCCAGTGGCGTCGTACACAAGTGTTTTCCTTTGGTCGCAGCGGAGGAGCGGAGCAGCGGCGTGCTGTCGTCAGACACAGCGCCTCCGCTCGGCCTGAGTCACATTTGCCACTACGTGGGGCTAAAGTGTCATTCGTGCTGCCGCTGGAGAAGGGGGGGGGTGTCGGGGGGTACGGGGGGGGCTCAAATCAACTGCGAAACTAGACAGATGTTATTATTAAACGGACCTTATTGGTGATGATCATCTTTTACGATTTTGCCCCCCCCCTTTTTTGTGTGTTTTATCCCCACAAAGCCTACAAGCGTGTCCGTAACTTTCCACAGTGATGATGCAATCCCCAGCCAGCTTATTAATGTGCAGCATGCTGAACATATGACGTTCAATGAGTAATGTCGCAAAGGTTCACACACACACACACACACACACACACATGATAATAATAATAATAAAACAGTGGGACATGGAGTTGTGAGAGAGGCAGTGTGCATGTGTGTGTGCGCACGAACATGCGCGTGCGCACATGCCTATGAATGAGCGAGAGCTTACGTATGTTTAAAATTTGCATTTTTTTCATTAATCTTTCCTGAACTTGAGCCTGCATGTGTAGGCCAATTAGGCTAATCTAACCCATAAACTGCACATCCACGTTTTATGCAGCACCGTGCTCGTTTGGTGTGTACGTGATTTTGAATGTATTGTTCACAAATCAGTATATTACGAGTACTTTGATTTACAGCATATTACTTGACTGCAGGACCAGTTTGGCTTTTTTAAATTATTATTATTTTCTTGTTCTCGTTCGGGTCTTCCATCAGTCTACTCGATGTCACAAGGTTTGAGATGGGATGCAGGTTTTCTTTATTATTTATGTTGCGATGACTAGAAATAAATAAAATAAATAAATAAAAACGCTTGATGGACGCCGTTTGCAGTGTCAGAATGACACCAGCAGGTGAAGTAAAACAACCAAATAACCGCTCAGTGTGGTAGTTCTTCCCTCCATATCGCCATGTGGGTTTCGGTGTCCATGTCAACGTGCTGAGCTTCTGCTGTCCACACACAGCAGGCAGTACAAGGTGCACCTCAAAACACAGCAGTACTCTTAAGCGTCCGCGGGCCGATGCCTCAGACATGGCTGTGCTCAGATATATGGGTGTTTTACACTGTCATCTTACACTCTATTCTACATACTATATCTATAGGTCTGCGCATGTAGGCTATCTCAGTGATTGGCAATGCATCTGACACACTACAGATGCGTGATGTTGACTTGCCGTTTAAGTACACACTGAAAAAACAAGGCCTTACAAAGGGGCTGTGTGCCCCTCGCCATGTGGAATTATAGAAAGAGGGCAAAACCTGTCGCCCCGCCAGATCACTTTTACTCCCTGGCGGGGCGGATGGAGATTGTTTGCCCTGGGTCCCACACCTTGTCAGTAAGTGACGAATGGGAAACGGATCCCTCGTTCACAACAGTGACGTCTAATACACTGATGAATCACCCCGCTCTCTCCCCCCGGCCTTCGGTGACAGTCACAGGATTGTGACTGACAGGGCGGATCTGTTCCAAGTTAACACCCACACTTGTATTCTACCTGTTTCTCCAGAAACAGGTCTTGCAGATGCAGCAACCTGAAGTGAAACACGCTCTAATGATCATAGCGTAAATGCTTTGCTCGCACGTGTCAGGGTATTCTTCTTCTCCCTGCCTTGATTCGGGGAGGTCACTGCAAAATGACTATTCAATATCCTAACCTGCCACCTAGGAGCCGCACAACACCACCACGGTTATAAGCGATCATCTCCTGGGTTTGTTGGTTCATCTCATGGATAACAGGTTGAAGGTGATTGGACCGATGTGTTTGCAGCCTCCCCCGTCTTGCTGTGTCACATGGCGGCTTGTTTCTCCGACCCGGACTGCAGGAAAATGTGAAGAAGGAGCCCCGAGTTTGCGTGAAACGTGGTTACTACTCGGTTCTGGAAAATAGCTGGTATGATGTGTAGACATGCAAGTGCATTTGTGTTTGTCACATAGCAAAACGACGTCCATTTGCGACTATATACTGACAGTTGCTGGCTTTCTGAGGTACAAGTCAAAGAAATGAGGCTTTTATTTTTATCACTGAGAAAACTAGATTACGTCTTCGGGAGTCGAAGTTGACCCAAGCCAAACATATAAGCACCTTAGGTAATGGAAATGTATATGCAGGGGAACATTTTTCACTTGCGATGTGTGAGTGCTTCTCTTAAAAGCGGCGGCACATCTTACATGGGTGAGCGTACTGTAACGTGCATGGATAAGAAGACACGCTGGCCGCCGTCTCGCGGGTCTGATCCTTTAGTCGAGCGGTTAGCGATGTCTCCTGCGGTGCGGGCGATACGGGTTCGCTTCCCGGCCGCGGCAGTTCCTGTGGTTGCGTTGTCCCCCGAATTCGCTACAGTACATTACATGCTCACGCAGCTCACATAATAAATCGGATTGGGCTCAGCATTTCAGCTTGTCCGTCAGCTGAAAGATCGGCGACATCTGTGGTGTGTGGAGAATAAACCGAATGTAAATCAGGAATTTTGAACCCTGGATGTCTGTGTCTGTGACTAAACCATTATAATATGCGAGCTGACAGTGTGTTTGACGGTGACGCGTCTGGGTATGAGGTGCAGGGCAGTGGGATGGTACCGAGAGGGTCACGGGTTTAGCTTGGGAATACAGTGGTGTGTGTCCACCCCTGTCAAAGTGCCCAACATATGGTTCGCCTTGCCTGCACCGAACACTGCTCCAGCTGAAAATGAGGTATATGAGCAGATGAACAGTTAAATTCCATTAACACGGCTCTAAGGTGAATCCCCCAAATCTACACGGGGGGGGGGGGGTTCTCCCTCCCCAGTTGTACCCGTCCAATTACCCCACTTTCCGAGCCTACCACATGCTTCCTCTGATACATGTGGAGTCGCCAGCCGCTTCTTTTCACCTGACAGTGAGGAGTTTCTCCAGGGGGACGTAGCATGTGGGAGGAACCAATTGCCAGTCCCCCCCCCCTCCCCGAACAGGCGCCCCGACCGACCAGAGGAGGTGCTAGTGCAGTGACCAGGACACATACCACATCCGGCTTCCCACCTGCAGACACGGCCAATTGTGTCTGTGGGGACGCCCAACCAAGCCGGAGGTAACACGGGGATTCAAACTGGCGATCCCTGTGTTGGTAGGCAACATAATAGGCCACCATGCTACCCAGATGCCCCATCTGCACTATTACTTTGAGAGAATACCCCAAATCAGCTCTGAGGCACTGCTATTTTTTGCTGAATAGACTTGTCTGAGGTTGAAATAGACCACCTGCCAGTGTTATAAGGTACCTGTCCTTTACACCTGTATTGAAACTCATCTTGCAAAAAAAACAAAAGAAGGAAGAAAATGTGGCGAGCTTTCTTCTCTAAAGGGTTGTATATGGGTGCTATTCGGTTGCTTAGCATAAGTGGAAAGTGTGTGTAGTGGTCCAACCGTGATATAATGTGTGATCTGCAGCCCAGACCTGTACACTGAGTGACTCATACTGTGTGGATCATGGGTTGGAATTCATCAGTCTGTCACATTGGGGCTGTTCTTAAACCTCTTCCCCAAACCGCAGGAAACCTAGCTACGCTGGGCTCAGGACTTCCCATTGTAGATTACACGTGTCTGTGTCTGAGTCATACCACATCAAACTGACATATAAACATTACTCGGCTGCCTCTGGACCCAGGCGGTTGCCTGAAACCTGCCGCCATTATTTTCAAATCAGGAAAACATCCCATTACACCTGGCTCAAATAATGGCTCAGCACTGGAACTTGTAGTGTATGAGAGCTGAACACTACTATAATGTGGATGTATATTTTTTTTGAATAGGATTTGGTGTGTCATCATACGATGACATCTACTGACATCGATGGCTTTGTTTTTATAGAGAGCAGCATCTCTCTTTTACAAATTAATTGGCTTATTTCAGGACCTTATTGCGTGCTGCATGCATGTGTGCGTTTGTGCATGTGTGTGATTTGAGTCTCTGGATACCTCCCTCTGCGCTATATGATCGTTTAGCTCTGAAACCCAGACAGGGCCTGTTGGAACAAGTCTGATATGGGTTGTGGCCACAGCGCCCGACACATAAAACTCCCATTAAGGACACACGACAGCCATTTCTCCATGGCATGCAGCTCGAAGTTGAACACAGGAATGTCTGTTGGGCATAACTGTAGATCCTTCAGCTACTTCACAGTCCTACAGAGATATTTGAGCGAGGACACTGACAGAAAAAACACCACGGGTCGCCATTAATCTCCTTCATTATTGCGTTGCATGGCAGTGGTTGATTGATTCGGTAAGATGAGATGCATGATTGCACCTGGCGATTTTCTAAGTCTAGACAGGGAGGGGAGGGAAGCAGCGGCGGAGAGGTCACGTCACCGTGAGCACCGTGTCATTTCAAACTTGACTCACTTTCAAGAGCTGATTTAAAATAATTGCCGACCCCTCCGCGGTGTATCCTAGAGGAACGGACGCGTGCGCACACGCGTGTGCATGTGTGGCATGACAGAGAGAGAGAGTGTGTGTGCGTACGTGTGATGGATGATTAACAGCGGCGTCAACACATTAAATCGTCTGCACAATGTCACACCACTACCCAATACCTGAGCAAACAGCACTGGCACATTAAATAGCTCCTGCCCTGGGCGTGCGGACGACCGTTAAAACATAGGGGAAGTTTATGAAAACTTGCAGGGGGCTCCGAAGTGTGTGCTGCTGAATTGTGGTCTTTGTACGCTCAAGCCGGGGTGGGTTTTGCCAGCCGCGGAGAAAGACAGACAGGGGCTGTGTTTAACTTGGTAGCTTGCCCACTTGCGCTCTATTCATACGTATGGCGTTGTGCTCACACTACACAGGCGGCCTGTATGCCAGAGGCAAGGACAGCGGTTGGCTCATGAGTGGCAGCGGGCCTGTTTGCATGGATGTGGATAGATGTTTTGAGCACCTCGTCGGTTGGCGCGTGCTACGAATCCACTCACAGCCCGCCATCGGAGGTTAAAACGTAGCTGCTGGTGTTTTGGGTTTATCACATGACGAATTACAAACGACAACAAGGTTACGATTTCTTATAAGCTATCCCCGGTTTTGCCAGATAATTCTTACTGTAGGACGGGTGAGAAAACAAAGCAGGCAGACGAAGGGTGCGAGGCTGGTCCATCTCAGATGTCGGTTAGGTAGGGTTTAGGGACTCATGGGTTCTTAATATATAGATGTTTAGACTCTAGTTTTTCTTGCCAGGTGCCTGAGCTGTTTGTAGGCCCGCTGAAAGGCTTTACTGCAGCTGGAATTGTAAGGGGGTTACGTGATGGGGGAGGGGGAACAGAAATTAGCATTCTACCACCAGGAAAACAACTTTTCCTCCTCTCTCATTCTCTCCCTCTGTATATAGTATATATATATATATAGGCCTATCCCTGCGTGGCATGGATTCACTGTTGCCTAGTAAACTTAGCACCTTTGTGAATAGCAACAGCAGAAGAGTTGTTCTTGTGCCGGGCGGGCCCCCAAAAAAGCCACTATTTTTCCAAGCCCCCCCCGCTCCCCACCTCCCTCCTCCACTGCTTCTCTCCTCACCCAGCTCAGAGGCATTCCACTGGTATTTATATTTCCCTCCAGACTGGTGGGGGGGGGGGGGTGTATTGGACAAGCGCTCACACAGACGTTGGATTCAGCTCAGCAAAGGTGGGCAGTACTCCCAGTTCCTGCCCACCATTGGCTCCCTCCACGTCACATGAGCCGCGGAGGTAGTAGAGTGAAGTGGTGTTGGCACTCCTCCCCCTAGTTTCTCCTCTCTCGCGTCTCTCAGCTCACTCCAGGCTTGTTGCGCCTATACGTGAAGTCCTCTGTTGGTTAGGAGAGTGTGCCCGTGTGAGTTGTGTAGCAGTCGGCGGTGAGGACCCCGGTGGGAGTAGAGCATTGAAACCATGTTCAGGGAGCTCGCCGAGTCGCCAGGCAGCGAGTGTCTGGGCAGCATGACCCCAGAGACGCAGGATATCTACCTGCGGATGGACCATCACAGGAGACGCTCGGGGTACAGGCTGGGCCGGATCATTGCCAGGCAGCAACTACTCAAGAAGATCGCTGGAGGTATGAGCGTTGTTTGGATTTGACCGACAGTTTAAGCTGAACAGCAGAGCTTTGGGTTGTAAAAGCAGCCTTTGCCTTGACTTCACAGCCGCGTCCTAAGTATGCGCTTTAATTACATATTTACCTGTCTCCGTGCTTTCTTCAAAGCACGCCAAGAATGACTAATACAGCTGACCTGCCCGGCCATACACTTTGTACTGTGCCAGACCAGTCTCACAGCGTTTTAGAGATTACTTTGCAGGACAGTGACCACAATGCAGAAAATTCAACTTCATGATATAATAGAGAGAATATGAGAGGAAAAAGGCATATTAGTGACTTTAGTGGGCAATGACGTGCTGTTGTGCTTGTGACAATCTGGGTTTGAGACCATCTGAAATCCTCCGTCACATGTCGTCTCGTGTTGTTCCTGAGCTTCTTGCTACTTGCCACTGTCAAACAAAGACAAAAGCTCTGTGATTTTTTTTAGATAACATATACAGTTACAGTGATGTTCCGATGTGCAATTAAAAAAAAAAAAGGGTTAGACTTGACCATCACCTGTAATGGAGGGGGAGGGGGTCTTCTGACCTTTTGGCCCTCTGAGCTATGGGGCCTAGGCCCACTGAAAAACTCAAGTTGGCAGGCAGGCAGGTTTTTTTTGGGTGATTGGTATAAAAAAAATCACGTTTTAGTGCTTTTGATATAATATTACATGATAACAACAACAGTGTCTCATTAGGAATTATGACTGAAAGGCTACTGTTGATGAATGCTATTTGTTTCGCCCTTACTCCCATCACTTTCAGTGGAAGAGGGGGGTGGTCTTCTTATATTCTACCTGCAACTATTGGTTAGACTTGAATGCACATTATAGGCTCTTTTTTTTTGCCGTGGTTCATGAACTGGTTAGTTGATTGTTCTTTCCTGCTCATTAATTTGTGGCAACTGAATGATATTGTAGCCTACATCTTATAAGTGAGTGTGTGCATTTTATGATTTAAAGATTCCTATATAGGGGTCCACTTTAAAATGCTTACACCCCTCTGAGGTGAGTCCTCCGCCACGGCCCGTCATACACTGGTAAATTCAAAGCTGCCCTTTTGCTGCTAGCTAATGGGTAGCGAGTGATGGAAACAATAGAGTCAGTTGTGTGACTGTGAATTCCCACAATATCAACAAAGATATCGGTGAGAGTCTGATATTTTTACGAGCCCTTAGCCTTGTTCAGAGGCTATTGTAAATAACCTGGGAGTTGTCAGAGTGTTTTATCACTGTTAGGCCTGCCCCTATGTTCTGCCTTTGTGCAGGGCTGCGTTTCTCTCTTTTCATTGCCTCTGCCCCTGTACCTTTCAAGGCCTGCCCAGAGAGGCCGTGGAGCAGGGCAAGCCTTGCCAGCGAAGAAGGCAAATCTCTGCCGCTGCCCCCCCCCCTTCTTCAGGCATGGGCGCCCTGGAACTGGATTAAAAGGATGGTCCACATTTCACAACAGAGCTTTCTGTTTCACTTAAAGGCTGCAGCAAAGTTGCATTGAAGTTTCCCCACCCAGTCACGCTCCCTACACTATCTGACAGCATGAGTCAGAAAACGCTCTGCGGGCAAGAGGGCGAGATTTCCTTTATAATCATAGAGGACTGAGGCAACACACATCACGTGCATCTTGTGGTCAGTAGTGCTGGGTGATATGAAATATATTAATATTGTGATAGTTATAGGGAGTTTTACTACACACATACACACACACACACACACACACACACAGTATATACTGCAAAAATATTATGTTTAAGAATTATATTGAACGGTTTGGTAAGTATAATATCAAACCAAAACTTTTTTTCTTCCAAAAAATACTTCCTCAATTATTTCAGAGTTCCTTTTCTAAGAAATTTTAGGGCACTTTACATCAATTTTAGGTTTCAATTCAGGGCAAAAAAAATAAATAAATCTGAAAGCAAAAAAAACACAAATTATAAATGAGAAACCAAATCTGTAAGCAGACACCCCTCCACCTAAAACACATACAAACTGTCTCAGCTGCTTTCAAACCCCAAAACACGTTGCACCAGAAATTGGTCCACCCCAAGGATCGGGTCCCCTGGCACAAACAGAACAATATAGTTTACGCTGTTAAGTGCCGGGAGGATTTCTGTGACTTGTATATTGGGGAAACTAAACAGACGCTGGCCAAGAGGATGGCACAACACAGAAGAGCTAACACATCAGGACAGGACTCCACAGTCTACACCCATCTACATGCCAGTGGCCACTCTTACAAGGATGAGGATGTGCATATCCTTGTTAGGGAGGAACACTAGTTTGAACAGGCAGTCAAAGAGGCCATCTATGTGAAGAGGGAACGACCATCCCTGAACCGAGTGGGGGAGATGGTACATCTGTCACCATCTTACAATACTGTGATTGCAACTATTCCCCAATCCTCTGTGAATAGTACACATGGCCACTGTAACTCTAGATAATGGTTTGCATGTGAAACTGATAATTGTTTTTGGTCACTATATCCAGTGGCGGCTGGTGCTAAAAAGTTTTTGGGGGGGGGCACAATTTACCTTGGCTCAGCACACCTGACAGCTGCTTTAATGTCCACACAGTCACAGAGTTAATAAGAAGGACAATATAGCCTATAGATTTTATCAGGGTTCGTAGACGATGGATGATTGGCAGTCGAGACGAGGCATCACGGTGGGTGTGAACATGATTGACAGCCACGAGAATTGTCCAATCACATTAGATCAATACCAATTCACTGCCAATAAAAGTGGGAGTGAAAATCTGAACAAAACCAATCAGACAGCAGCCTCAGGTCACCTGCTCACCAAAAGTTTGAGGGCTTACATAAGGTATTGTTTGGCCGGTGCCCCTCACCCAGGAAGTATATGTATTCAGACAGAAATCAACCAAATACCATTTGCAACCAATATTTAATGGCTGCTGACAGGCGCTCACAGACTGAAAGACACTTTTATTTCATAATTATTTGCATTATACATCTAAATTATATTTAACATGTTTAAGTAGATTTTCATCTCTTGATGTTTGAAGGGGGCAGTACCCCAGCACCCTGTACTGGCCAGCCGCCACTGGTTATACCACTGTATTGCTTATAAGGGGGCGGGGATACCTGCAGTCAGTTTAGACAGAAGAGGTCACTTCGATGGGTGATGAAACGTTTCTCTCTCAATAAACGTTGCGTCCAGATAAACTCGTTCAACTTTCTGGTACAAACAAACTGTAAACAAGGGACAGAAATTGTATGAGAAACAAAAATCATAAACAAGAAACGAGAATTGGGTAACACTTTATTTTAGGGGGTCGGAAATTACCTAGTAATTTCCTAGTAATAAAGTGGTAATTATCACGTAATTTCTTAGCAATAAGGTTGAAATTACCTTGTAATTTCCTAGGAATAAGGTGGTACTTTTTACAGGTAATTTTACAGCTAACCCTAACCTCACCCTAACCCTAACCTAACCCTAACCCTAACTCAAATTACAAGGTAATTTCAACCTTATTTCTAAGAAATTATGTGACAATTACCACCTTATTCCTAGGAAATTACAAGGTAATTTCCGACCCCCTAAAATAAAGTGTAACCAAGAATTGCAAGTAAGGATGCTGTCATGAAATCAGTCGCTTTTCAGATCCTTTGCCTGCTTTTACACGTTTCTTGTACCATCATTCTTGGTTTCAGGTTTTTTGCTTTTGGATTCTGGCCCCGTTTTGATGTGGGTTGGGCTTAGTGGGTCCTATAAGCCACTTAGCAAATGATCGAGACATGTCAACGGCAGGTTGAAGAATCACCTTGGAGCCTCCCATCTAGCTTCACTGGTTCAAAACATGGAGATGGTGGATAATCAAATGCCTGGAGTAGGGATCCTCCTACTTAATATTTGTGTGAGGTTGTTGTTGTTCTTTGCTTTCAGACTTTTTGACCCCAAAGTGACACCATACATTGGTGCTGGTCATTAATTTAGACTACAAATATGTGTATCAGGATATGACAATAGCCAAAATTCCTCCTAATACCATACCATTGAGAGAAGATAAATGATAGTGCTGAACTATTGCCCAGCCTTATCATGCAGAAGGGTACGCAGGACTTGTTTGTTTGATCACGACGCGTTGGAGCACTTTGCAGACACAGCAGACTTCTTCTCATGAGGGACTCTGGGTGGTCAGATGGTTCCAGGCGTGTGGAGTCATGTAAGTGTTTTCGGATTACAGATGTCTGCTCTTGTCAGACAAACCAGACGTTTAGGTCGTCTTCGTAGAGCACCGGAAATTTGTACACATTTGTCATGTGCTGAGATAGCTTGATGTGAGATAATAATGCTCTTTGACTCTCTTATTTACATGATTTACTGATGGTAGTGATATTTTAGGAGTGACGTAAATGCAGTGTTTGGCTTTGTTTTGGATGTCCCATCCAGTTGCGCGGTGACCCGGGTGAATATTAACCTGGAAGGTTTTCATTATTTTTCAGTTACCGGAGGCCTCTCGAGCAAATTGCTTGTTTCAAATTGCTTCTCTGGCAAGATTTGACTCTATGGGTTTATTAAGCTAGCTGTGCAATGACCAAAGTCTTTAGTAAATCCTATTAAAACACCCCCCCCCCCCAAAAGTAATGTTATTTAACCTGCTGCGAGTGACCATCTCTTAACCTCAGCCAGTCAATACAACCACAGTCTGCACCGTATTTCAAGTGAATTTGAACCTTTTGATTTGAAAATACATGCTTTAAGTAAATCTAAAATATTTTATCTATAATAAAATACAGTCTTGTGTATAATTTTGCCGTTTCTCACTCGGTTTGCACCCGCGATGCACCCAAAATAACTGGTTAGCGAAGACAAGGTCAAACCTTTCAGCCAACAGGAGAAAGTATTTCTGTCTGTAAACCACACTGTTATCTTTTGCTGTGAGCAAAGACCAGATAACGTTTTATGCAGGAATCAAACATGATTTTAATACTCCCGCTTTTAATTCTTTTGCAGCTGGGCTTGTTATATACCTTCTGTGGCATCTGACTGTATAAAGTTAACACCTCGTGTTTGACACCTGTTGGTTTTTTAAGCGTCTCCATCCGATCAGTGTCAACAAATGGAGTCCCTAAATGCAGGCCTACATGTCCTATGTCAGGGGTTCCCAAAACTTTTCATGCTTTGACCCACTTGTGGAGACACCCACCAAATATACTGTGCAGCGAATTAAGCAATGAACTCTCAATACCTGTCAAAAAGCAGGATAAGTAACAGTCCTCTATATGGTTCATCAGTGTTTCCAGTCTTTAGTCATGGGCTACCAATGATCAGATGAATGAGACAAGGCCACATTAAACATTATTGTAGTGGGATTTCTGAACACAAATCATTGCATAGTCTAAACTGTCTCATAAAGTATGAAAATAGAAGTTTTCTTTGGTGTTTTGATTTTTTTAAAAATCTGTTCACAAAAAAAAGGAAAGAAAATAAAAGTACCTTTTTTTGCTATGTGCAGAGAAAATGTGGTTATTGTGGACATCCTGCCCCCCCCCACCCCCCACCTGGCCAGCTCATGATTTGAAAACCACTGTCTTAAGTCCGATGTGCATTCTTCCACACCTGCAAAAAAGCTGGACCAGTGAAGAGTAAGCAACAGCTGATCATGTGATCAAATTCTGTCCGCATTTCATTTCCATTGCAATTTATTGCGTTTCTTAATATGGAGTGAAAACTATATACCCGTCAAGTGAGCGGGCAAAATGTTATGCAAATTTTGGGGGCGAAATTTGCATAAAAACACATGGGTGGCAACGCAGTTTATGCCCCGCCTCAGCTGAGGTGGCACATGGGTATGTGAAAAGGCCCAGTGAGGTGGCATTGTGAGAGCCTGACTGCAGAGAGTCAGTGGATTCATCTTGCCAGTCTTCTGCCGGCTCTGTTGTGTTGACATAGCAGGCTGAAAGTGAGTGGGGGGGGGGGGGCGTGGTGACTGGCAGAATTACTCATGTATTGTTTCACCCCGAATTCCAGACAAGCTTGTGGGGTTTTAGTTATGTTTCCAATTGATGGTATTAGTGTGGGGCTTCACTTTAGCTGGTGACAGTGTGCCTGAGCAGATTCATACAGTGAGTTGCTTTCCGTTAAAGAAAGTACTAAAAAAATGTTTTAATACTCAAGTAATGCCTAGTTAATTTCTGCAATTTGTAGAGTAGCAACAGTTGAGGGGTCTGTCCTTCTGGAAAGTACCATAAAAGGAACTAGGCTTTGCAGTGATATTGTTGTGCCAGGAAAGAGACCCGTGCGTGAATATGTCTCTTTTTCAGTAAATATTGCCAGGTTTTTGGAGTTTTTTTCTCTACCTCAACACTCCGGAGCGGCTACTGTGCATCTGCAGCATTTTGCTCTGCCAGCCCTCTGTACTCAGCCTTTGGCCATCTGGAGGCCAGACTCTTAAGATTTCTGCATCTGCCGCTGCTACTCATGCTTCAGAATGAGGAATGTTTCACAACCATATTTAACTGTATTCTCTGTCACCCGCAGAGCCCTAACACTTACCGCACCTAATGCATTCAAATACCTAGAATTCATGTGCGTTTTTACACCCTCGGACACACTACATCGTCTGTGCAGAGTCCATGAGCTATTCATGGCATTACTGAGAGGAAATTTGGTACAAGGATCTAGATTTAATTCCCCATTTGTAAAAAAAGAAAATTATGTGAGTGACTCCATTAGAGCAAAAGTCAGTTTCCTTGGATATCCTGAATAATGACTAAATGGATACTTTAAATGGAGTCTGAAATACTTTTTGTGTTAAAAGAGTTAAAGATCTGCCCAAAAGCTAAATTCTAATGGTTAGTGTTTGGTCACTGATGACTGGTAGAATAAATAACTTCTGCACATGGCCGTGAACTATTTCTAGAGCCGGAAGGAGACATTTTTTAACACCATTTTTCTTGCAGCGGTTTACTTTGGCTGAGCTCTAAACCATGCCCGGAAGCTTGCTCGCTGGTTCATGTGTTCAACAACGTCTGTTGTGTTTTTGGACAGGAAGTGCTGTCCAGTGTGATGGCGATGTAGCTGTTCTTCATGGCTTATTGACCTTGGTGCAGCCAGTGGGCTCCTGCTCTTCACCCTGGAAAGATCATTAGCACACTCAGATACGGCTGTGGACATCGGTTGCCCCTTGTCAAATGACACAAGTTATGGCATGGCAGCTGTTTGCTGCTCAATGAATCTGTCTGTCTCTGGGAGTGAAAAAGTGAGCCTTTTATGTGGCCGTAATGTCTGGAAGGCCTGTGCCTTTCACTTCATGTGGTGTCAGGCATAGTGAGCCTCCTGTTGGCAATTACCAGTATTTCTTTATGCTGCGCTAACCTACATAGATGTTCTATGTTGCGTATTATTTATTGTATTCCTCAGTACTGGGTTGCCCAAACTCGCGATTTAAATATCACAGTACATTCTTGATATCATAACGAAGAGAACCTACATTAAGAGTCTGATTACATTCCACCTAATGAGTATACAACACAGGACCTACAGGAGATGGAGGGGAAAGGTTCCTGAGTGGGTCTATGCACGCAACACTTAGATTTCAAACCCAGCAGAGAGAGGACAAGAACCCCTGAGTTTTCTTAAGAGGATAAATTCTGCTGTCCAGACTCTCCTCCTCCTCCTCTTACCACCGGGTGGATAATACTTAAAAAGTAGAAAGAGAAAAAAAAAGGGGGGGGGGGTTGCATTTTTGAAGTGGGAGTGGCTCCTCCTTTTGAGAAGTACTTTAACGTGTGGGATCTGCTTAGACGCTTCCCTCTTAAAAGAAGTGTCCCGCAAAAGTACTGAATTATTTCTCCAGTGCTCTTTTACAACTTTACTGCCCCTCGATCCACGTGGTTTGATGGTAACTGCAGCAGTACGCTTGGTTCTTGGCGGCCCAGCAGCCCAGTGGTTAGCACTGTTGCCTCACCACAAGAAGGTCCTGGGTTCGAACCCCAGGCCGTCCCAGGTCCTTTCCGTGTGGAGTTTGCATGCTCTCCCCGTGTCTGTGTGGGTTTCCTCCGGGTGCTCCCCTTTCCTCCCACCATCAAAAAGATGTGCATGTTAGGGTTAATACTCCTGCCTGTGCCCCTGAGCAAGGCAATGGAACAAAGAATGTGAGTTGGTCCCCGGGCGCTGCAGCTGCCCACTACTCCTATACAATAGGATGGGTTAAATGCAGAGAACACATTTCATTGTAACCTGTCCATGACAAAATAAAGTGGCGTTCATTTTGGCTTTCAAATTAAGGGTGTCTTTTATTTGTGAAACTAGCTAACGAAGAACTGGTTGATATACCGATTTCGATTCATGCCGTCATGGCACAAAAAGCTGTAAATGTATATAGTAGGGCACAAGTTAAAAGAGGTCAGTGTGTGGTATGTACTCTCCAACAATTTAAATGTGGACATGACAGCACTAGGAAAACCATGTCAGGTTTGAATGAAATCTCACCATTAAACTGGATTAAATTAGATTTAAATGGTTCGCCACAGAAATTGAATTATTTCAGCAGAAAATGTAAAATGGGGGGGGGGGTAAATGTCTGGGATTCCTGACTTAACACGACGTGAACGAGGGATGCTGTCAAGTGGTGGGTAAATAGATAATGGCCTGTGGAGATTCTCCTTTCTGCCTGGTGGTGGCATGCGGAGACCGTGTTCCTCTTGGAAGTCTTGCTTCTATAGATGTGCTCTATAGCTGTGTAGCAGACGGCTGCTGCATGTGCAAAGCTAATTATTGACATAACAGAGGTCGGAGAAATACCTTGGCACCACTGTTACAGCAACAGACGGTTACGTATTAACAGAGCCAAACGAAAAACTTTCCCCTTTCCCTCGCCATATGCACGCCACAAAGCAGAAAATGCACATATATGGAAAGACTTTATTAACCTATATCCCATGAAAATGACCAGAAACGATCACCTGTTATGTTGACTCATAATCAATTTCCATGAGGAACACCATCCACACAGTAGTCTTAAAGATTTGGCTCGCCTCGCAAGGCAATATAGCAAATCTGTCTCGAGTGAATGAAGCTTTCAGACCTGGAGCCATACTGCATTTTTTAAAATTCCATGTCTACGTACGTTTATGGTGGATGACGGATGTTTCTAGAAGTCCCTCTCCGGGGACCATGAATCGCAAGATTGTGTACATATGCAGTTAAAGACAGCGTCGACTATTTGAGTGCGGGTGAAGTGAAATGACTCAAAATAATTTGGTTTGCATTTTCAGCAGCAAGTAGGAAATTGAAAACCTGTATTTTGTAAACCCCCCCCCCCCAAAAAGATCCATCATTTTAAGTTAGATTTAAATTATAAAGGTGGTGTTGTGCGGTGGTCAATTTGTTAAGCAGTCTAGGGTTAAGTGCCTCACTGTTTCCCCACATCTGCAAGAGCCATGCTAGATTTTTGCGCTTTGCTGCCCCGCTTTGGTAGAAATGCACATAACATACCACCCACTGGAAACATTGAATCAGAAAAGGCTGAATCTGCTGAAATAACAGACCCTTTCTGACACTGGATAACTATGTAGAGTGGCCGATGTGTTCCTTCTATATACGTATCTACTGTTATGTGTGCAGGCGCAGCTGCAATGCCACCCAAATCCTCTCATAAAGTGGAACGACGGCTACGCACCTTAGGAGGGTGGTTATCTCGATAAGCTACGCCGCAGCTTTATCATACGAGATAACCGGTGCTGACCGCATTGCCGTGCTGTGACATAAGAGTCGCTTGCATGGCTGTAACAAGGCTCCTGGGGCGGCCTCATTGCCGTTCACTTTGATGTCGTTAATTAGGACCAGTGTGTCCCTAAGGGATGGCTCCGTGGTTTTATTGTGCGGGTCCTGAGAGGGCTTTCTCACGGTAGGGGCCCTTGTTCTGCACCCCCTCTTGACATTTGCATCCCCTCTCTTACCCCCTGACTCTCAAAGGCCATTCCCAGAGAAAGAGGGAACCCTGTGTAGTCCCCTCTGGGATCCCGTCCAAATGACAGGGAGGTGGACCTAATGTCACTGTAGGCTAAGGCTCGGGAGGGGGGGGGGGTTTCTTCTGTACATTTCGCTCGCCCCCTTCGAACCGTTTGCGGTATTAAACAGAATTACGGGTATAAATAATGGACGATTTCTTAGTTTTGACCGATTTCAACTGACGCTGTCTCTCAGTCAAAGGCGCTGGGTTCACAACCCTCCAGACAATCTCACTTTCGTTTTTGTTTTTTTTTTAAATTTTCACTTGACTGAGTATTTGTCAGTAATTCATGGTCATCCCCCTGCAGTTGTGTTAGACGGCGCTCTCGGAAAAGTAAATTACAGTGTTTGCGCACGCTATCAAAGGGACGGAAGAATTACAGCGCACAAGCCTGGATTATGAGTGTGAAAACAGCATGGTGCGACATGTAGCCTACGGTACATAACACACTAACCTTGATACGAGAACTTGAAATAGCGCGCGCGCACACACACACACACACACACACACACATGCACAAGCGAACTGGTAAAATAACTAGTAGAATAAGTGAGCCTCCAAAAAGAGATACAGTAAAATTGCTGCATGTCCAAATGGGACACTGCACAGGACCCAGCTGTGTGCTGGCAGGCATCGGGGAAAGGGGAGGAGAAGTTGAAAAGACAACTGAAAAAGCCCAGATCTGAGTCTTAGTGAGAGGGAAGTAGGAAGAGAGAGAAGACAGAGGGAGGAGAAAGACAGATAGAGAGGGGGAGGGAGGGAGGGAGGGAGGAAGAGCAAGAGAGCGCGGGAGGGAAGCAGACAGATTCAGGAGGAAGTCAGCAGCCAGAGAGAGGAGCGAAGGGAAAGTCAGGCAGGCCCAGGGTGAACTCCCTCCCTCACTGAAGTCTGTTTCCACACGTGCATCTGGACACAGGGCAGCACAGATGCCCACAGGTACAATACCGCTCTCCTCATCTCTTCTCTCCTCGTGGACGATCTGTTTCTCTGCAAGTTTTATCACGCTGAAATTGCCTTTGAAAATAGCTGAGGGCCGACTCTGATCACATCTTTCTATGGAAGCCAAAATCAGTAGAGATTAAAAAAGGCCACGCTGTTGATACTATCATGTTTCAGAGAAAAGAAAAGCTTTTGAGCGAGATGGTTGTCGATGTGTGTTATTATTGTCTAACTTGAATAATTCCTCTCACATGGTGTCGTTTATCTGTGCACCCAGCTCGTAACCTTATCTGAACAACCGACCCAATGATTGCTCAACAAAGATTGACACTTTGGTTGCAGAATTGGTACGAGATTTGACAACGGTATGCCTTGATGAAACGAAGAAGGAAATCTGCAAAAGCCAAAGTTGATGTTTTTCTCACCAAAGAAAGCAAATCCTTCATAAAGGCCTCCAAGATGGTTGTCAAAACACTTTAACATGTGTGGGAAAATGGCTGCAGTCCAATGTCTGGAAGTGTTTATCTTGTGGACCACGGCTTGGAAGTGACTTGTGATATGTATTTCACAGAAAGCTCTGCTGATTGATTTCTGCTCCATTCGAAGTTGCTGGCAGTAAGACAGAGGTGCTGGGGGGTTCTGGAGATTGCTGAGGCTTTCTTTCCCCCTCCCTAGAGACTCGGGGGTCGAAGGTCCCCCTTTCCAAGTATAGGTTGCTTTTCCTGGAGTGCCTAGTTGTAGTCGTGCGCTAGATTGTGCTCTGTTGTGGCCAAGGGGGGGGGGGTGACACGAGCACCTGCCTGTTAAGGTGAGGCAGACTCAACCCCTCGGACCCCGCTTCACGCTGACGGACCATTGAGAGTTGCAGCGTGGTTGTTTAAAACGTTTTCGCTCTATGAGCGTGAGAGGTTGTAAAGAGTCGAGTGAAATCTCTTGGCAGCGGTTGGCGTGAACTCCCAAGGCCTCGGCGAGCTCTGCGATCGTGGCTCGGTGTTTGCCCTCTCCTCTGCACACCAAACAGGTCTCTCCTTTATGGACGTTGCTTTGGGCAAACGTGTAAATCCCTCAATGGAGGATTGTTTGCGCTTTAGAGGGAGTGTGAGAGTGATCTTTTAAATTCCCCCGTGTTTCTTTTTTTTTTTCCTCTCCCAGCTTGTTATGTGACGACTTGGAACGCATACAGTGCGTCTGCCTTTGGAAACAACTTGAAGTGATTTTCCATGGTCAGGAAATGTTTACAACATCAGACTGACCCCTCGCGGGTCCAGCAGCATGCCACCCTCCCCTTTAGCAATCTTCCGTCTCGGATTTTCATTGTGTTCCCACAAGAGAGGCAACGTCATTATCATTAGAAATAACTTAATGGGAGATTGCGTCAGCTGAGGTCTTTCCTTGTTATTCGGCTGTTACCACGGCAGGCCGTTTTAGGTGTGTGAAAGTGTGTCTAGGTGTATCGGTGTCATCGGTCTGCATTGTGATGCCGTTAGTGAGCAATAGATGCTATCAAGCTGAGAAAAACACAGGCTGGGCAAACATGTTGGGCAGTGCCAGACGAGAGAGCGGGAGAGTAAGAGAGTAAGAGAGAGAGAGAGAGTGACAGAGATCAAGAGCGAGAGAGAGTGACAGAGAGGGAGCGACAGAGAGAGAGGGAGAGAGAGATGAGGGGTCTCTACCCTTACGATGAAAGGGTATTCTCTCTGGGTGTCCTTCAGAGGTGAAAGAGAGTGTTACCACAGCTGTGCTGCTCTTGTTTTAAATTCAATACAGGACCTCTAGGGAAAAACACGGCTCAGATGACTTTTGACCCTGCAAACTTTGGCGGCGGTAAACAACAGCAGCTCCCAACTCGCATAGCTATTTTATTGACTCTCAAAATCAATAGGCTCTCACTCGAGGTGCCTCTGTCTTGGAAAGAAAGTCAGGGCTTCGGTCTTTCATCAGTGACGGGTCAATCAGACGAATGCTAGGTGTCTTGTTCTGTGCTCAGACTAGAAAGAATAGGCGTGTGAATTAAGCCCCTGTTTGTTACCGTTCCCTGTGGTAGGTGTGAAAATGACAAGAGTTTGTGCAAATGTGTGTCTCGTTTTGAAATCGGCGATATAATCCCACACTTGCAATACTCGGCTGAGCGCGTGAAGTTGCAGGCGTCTGTTAAATCCTGGTCGACATTTGATGAGAATGCTAATGGCCCCTTTGCTTGGCTGTTTCCCGCGGCTGGCACTATACGTTCACTTGAGTGGCCTCTGGGTCTATATAGTCTGTATGCTCTGGCTACTGGAGACCTGCGGTTCTCCGGATGTCTCTCTCCACAGGTCATTGTGTACCACAGAGCAAAAAGCAGGCTCGGGGTTTGCTAACTCACTTGTATTTGAGGAAAATTTTGCTTCGGTCACCAAGCAACGTGGCCCGGGGCGGACTAATTTTAAACCCGAATCCCATGTCAGCTGCAGGCTAGCGACAGGTCCCCCGAGTTCTCCGCAGGATCAAATGAGAGGGGCTGCAAGTCTTGTGTGTGATTCAACACAGGCTCATTTTAATTACCGGCACCGCAAGACCGGTTAGTGCAAACCACTACAATGTGGGTCCACTGGTCCACAAGGCCCCGTGTCACTCACTCTTCTGCCGCAACAGTGGATGTTAACGCATGTTCTCCTCACAGAGATCGTCTTTGTCTCGGCCATGTCGTCATCGTGGCGTGTTGTTGACAATAGGGAGGCTGTGAAGTGTACCTGAGAAGAGGTTTGTCCTCATGAATAATTAGTGGTATTTCTTGATAGGATGACAGTTGCTGCATGTTGCGCCGGTGATGCAGCCCTCTGGGTTTCTGAGAAACTTGTAGGGTGGCGTTAATTAAAACCTACCCTGGAAAATGCGTGGGGTTTCTTCCCTTGACGCTGGGTGAATAACCAAGGCACCACAGTGTTAATCTGCCTTGTCCCTTTGCTAGGGGTCCACCAGGCTTTGAAGAGGACTTCAGCAACTTAAAATAGAGAGAGTTAAATCTGGTCAGCCTCCGGGGTCACCGCTGGGCCTCGGCTCCGTTGACGTAATCGGGATCTTGTTGTTTCATTCATCGTTTTTCATCCAGCTGTTTTGTGGCATTTCCGGTTTACTATCAAAAGTGCAGCAGAGATCTAAGACAAAAGGAAATGTTGGGCTATTTAAGGATGAGACATCAGATGTTGCGGTTTTGGGCAGACTAAAAGAGGCACCGTGCTTCCCCCGGCTGTCTGTCTAGTCTCGCTTACATGTAGTAAGACTGACTGCTCACCGTGAGTGGGTGTCTGTGTGTAGTGATTATCAGAAAGGAGAAACAAAGAAGACTCATCCCAGTGTCTCCCAGCCTGTTGTCACTCACAACACCTTTCTAATGGCATCCAGCCAGCCAGCCAATCTGTAAAATCCTTTTTTTCTTTCCGCTTCCTGTCTGTCTGTTGCTGTCTGTCTGTCTGTCTGTCTGTCTGTCTGTCTCTCCAGGTTCTTTTTATACAGACAATCTCATTGTACAGTAATGGTCTGGAAACTGGTGGGTTTTTTTTCCTTTCTTTTTCTTTGTGGCTGATATGTTCAGCTGGTTTGTCTGTGTGATTCATTCCATGCTCTGATGCAGAATGGTGTGGGGGAGGAATGAGCAGACGCACATTTGTAAGGGTCTACGCAGTTAGTTCTTGTAAATTGCTCTCATTGTGGGTTAAGTAGTTTGTTTCGGAGTGCACTTAGGAAACTCTAATATATGCAAAGTGTATATTTTTCCAAGTGGTTTGTTAAATTGGCTTAAGTGGGTTGCCTGCAGCGTTCTCTGCAGCTTTAATACCTCACCCGGGCCCCAGTGGGTCACAAGAATTCTGCTTTACAAGGGGAAATGGCAGAAATGTCAGAAGCAGAGGCAGGCACATAAGAAACGGGCTACATCTGGAATGGCGCTCATACTGTTGCGGAGATTGTGGATAGATGTGATACCATTACATAATAACTGTGCCATGCCAGTAATTTAAAGTGCCTGTCATCATTGAAACTAATGGAATTGCCTCATTTGTCATACGACAGATTTTTTTTCTCTATACAAGTAGATCTCGTTGTTTATTCCTTTTGAGTGAGGCAAAATTGTGCTCTTAGGTGGATGTCATTATGAATGGGGTCTTACATTAATTTCCATTCACGAGTGATTCGACTCTTGTTATATATCTATTTGTTCAGCCACTCTTTATGTGGTTTGCTGTTGGGATACTGCGGTGTTGTTTTTCGCTGTCAAGTGACACCAGTCGCTTCTGATCTGAACGATCGCACAATCCCGCTCATTCATTGAATTTGCCATTTGCCTCAGACAAAGAAGCCGAGACGGTGTTGAAGCAGGCGGATACTGGATGGTTGCGGTGATGTTAATGCTCAGCCCTGTAAGCCGAGTGTCTCAGCGTGATTCACTGCTGCTGATTGCTGGCAGTTTATGTCATGGTTTTCCCCCACTTCAGCTGCCCATGTTTTTCCATTCCGTCGATCCCTTGGAACAACATCTGGACTCTGCAAACCACACTTTCCCCCATTTGCTCGAATAAAACAGATAGATGGATGAATAGATAGATAGATCGATCGATAGATGGATAGATCGATCGATAGATGGATGGATGGATGGCAACAGAGAGAATTGTTGGGAGGTCATGGATGTCCGACTCATGAATTCTATTCCTCGTTGTTTTCAAAACAGCGTATACGAACCTGGAAACATACAGTTCCATTTAGAATTGTCGACACTTTAAAGTTTGATGGGCAAATTATTTTAATTGTGTCTTATGTAAGAAATGCCCCACATTGCATAGATGTGTGGCTTGCTGTTTGGCTGCCGATCAGATCTTCTTTGCCAAAAATGTGCTGAGTTGGGCAGAAAAGGGTTGTAGTGGGCAGCAGCACAGGGTAGGAGGGCAGGGCTCAAGGAGCTATGGGGTGGTGTGGGTCGGGGTTGGGGGGTTGAATCTGAGCATTAGGAAGCTCGCCGCAGAAAAGGGGTGGGCTGAAGGAGAGATTTAGTGTCAGGACAAGCACATGGTTGTTGGGGGTGGATGGAGCGAGAGGGAGAGGGGAAAGTAGGGGAAGGCTTGGTGCTCAAACTGCAGGCTGTGTGCGGAGAGAGCTCAGCGTGGGGAGGAGGATGCCCCGAGACACTCTTAATTCATGAAGGATATATGAACCCACATGACTGAATGATGAAAACATCCCGTAAGTAAACAATAATTTGTTATTGGAAGTACTTTTAAGGACTGGAGACACATTGCAAGCTTAGTCCAGGGGTAAGATAAATTACACCTTGTTTTTAAATCCCCAAAAAGAGTGACCATGGATGACGTCCACTCTTTTTTTTTTTTTCTGAAGGAGTCTGATGTAAACTGGATCGGCCTCTGTGAATTAGATTCCCCGGCGGAGAAATGCAACTCTGAATACTTCGGCAAATGTCATAAGATCCTGAAACGTTTGTAGCGATGCAAATTATTTGCTGCAGGCCAATAAATACTTGATGAAAGAATGGAATGCGAAGGAGGCCTTTAAAGCTGCCATGCGTTTGGCTAGACTCGCTTCAAGTTCAGCCTGAGGACTATTCAGGTGTGTTCCATGTTTTCCCGGGGCACGCTGTTACGTGCCGGATCGCTGAGAGGCATTGAAGTTGCATAACAAAGGGTTCCTGATAGTATGGCACATCTTATGTAAAGGAAAGCGTTGACCCTGTAGAACATTCCTTCCACATATGCGTAAGTAGTACATTGCTGTTTGTATGTCTGCTCAGTGTGCCGATGTAATATCGGGTTTCATCTTTCTTTTTTTTTTGTGTGACTCTGTGAATTTTACACTGTCCACAGCTTCTACGCTGTGGGTTCTGGGTAGTAAACACAAATGCTCGGTCTCTGGCGCTTTGCCCGCCCAGCCTTTTTATCCACCAGAGATTTCCTTAGAGGAAGGATGAGAGGACAGAATGCCTCCATATAGTGTTACAGAATGCCAAACAGAGAGGAATTCCCAGCTCGGGTTTCGTTTCCCCCAGTGGTCCAACCTGCGGCTGCGGGACAGACAGAGAAGAGGACCTGGCAGAGCTTTCACTTTGTGTTATGCTGGGATAATACAGGCTTGATATTATCCACCTGGGAGGGGGGCCTATTGAGCAGGTAGTCGTTAGCTCCCAGTGATACAGGTGGGAAGTTCTGGGAGCAGAGCAGCCGTGACTGTAAGTACACATGTTGACTCAGTTGTTGATCTACACGTAGGTTAAAGGGGGTAAATAGACTTTTTGTCATCCAAGGACACACAGGAAACTGTTAATATTTATTCAGTTGTTGGTCTGTCTGAAGACCAAAGTCGCTTTTTATTGATTTCCCCCCCCCCCGCAGTGCCACAGTCGTGTCGGAGAAAGGTTAGTGGAACAGGAGCTGTACATTCACTGCAGGTCTAGAGCTGCCATAAGCGGCATTGTTTGAAAAATGACTCGGTTTTAGTGTGACAGCCTCGGACATGGAGCGGAACGGGGAGGAACCATAACGGGAGACGTATTAGACGTGGAGGATCCATATCATTTTTGACAAATGCTTTGTGGAGTGCACCGTTTTGTCATCACGGCTTGAGGGGATTGCTTTTGTGCGACTCTGCCAGAATATGATATTTATACCCCAGTGATGACCCTAGAGTCATTCTCCTTATTGTGTGGCTAGCCAGCCAAACCATTGGTGGATATATTGGGATAAATGTCATTGGGACATTTGTCAGCTGTGTGGTCCATGAATAAGAGTGGTACTGGGCTGGTAAGAGCATTTTCATGTTTGTATTAGAAAAAAAAAAGAGAAATCCACTGTGTCAAGACTCTATAACTTTTGTTGGAAGCAGCTGATGATACACACTAGCATGTCTACTTCAACCTCTACATTTGGAAATCTCTATTTTTAAAAGCATGTCTGTATTCTCTGTCTACATTTAGCGATCGAGGTGTCCCCATGTCTCAGTAGTATCACTTTTAGTGCTGCTTGTCTGTCTATTCCTGTGGGAGATTTGTCTGATTATGTCTGGTCTCACTGGATATTCAGAAATTGTTGCAAAATTGCATCATTGTGCATGCCAGTTGAGCTATGATAAGAAACAGGGGACGTTAGTCGGTCTATTTCAAAGCAGAAAATCCTGCTGATATTTATTCTGATGTCTGACATAGATCGGATATTGTTGGCTCTACAAAATCAAAATTGGGCTTCGTTGTATTATTCTAGTCATTTTCCCCCTAATGTGTATTTCAAATCCCCCATTTAATTTTCTTGCTTTAATTTAGTTTTTATCAGACTTCATAGCTGCATGCCAGCCAGTTTGTCGCTAAATGGCATCCAGCTCCTTTTGCCTTAATGGAAGAGCGTCATCGGTCTGTTTCCTCTTCCTGTCATCAGTGGCTCTGGGGTCAGGAGATGTCTTACTCCAGAGGTCAGCGCAGTCGGTGTGTGATCCTGACTGTCGGGGTCAGCTCTTCAGAGAAAACCCCACCAGGACAGCTGGTGTGGATAGACAAGGGTTTGAGCACATCAAGGTGCTGGCAGACCTTCGATCTTGTAAGAGGATTTTGGACTTAAAACAGAATAAATGGCAGCCCTAAAATATGATGCTGTTCTCCTTTGGATTGAGCTTTGGTAATTTTCGATTTGCAATCATCCGGAAAATGTGCTTACTCAAAAATGGTTTTTCTTCATCCCTTATTAGTAGTAATTTTGTTCATAGTAAAGCAGAGACTTACAACATCGCTCACACATCTGTGCACCAGTGGTCTGCATTTGCACTCATTTCACAGCCTTTCGGGTTTTGCTTCAGGATCTATTTTATATGCTACCTATAGTCTGAGGCTACAGATTGTTATGTAAGGCCTCATGTCTGTCCATGTGAGCGTTGGAGAGCAGGGGTACCGCCGACCAGATTCGCCGCTGACTGACCCTCAGGGTGTTAGGCAGGGTGGTCCTTGCATCCAGGCGATTTCAGAGATAGGAGATTTATCATTTCAGAGCTATCTTACTTTTCCCCCTATGAATTACTCTACTCAAACTGTACCGAATGCTTGAGGGTTTGTGCGACATTGGTCGATGCTGCGGGGTTTTTTTTTCTTCAAACTCACAATGCACTGATGTGGACGTCATTCATTATTTTTGTCACTCTCTCGTTGTGTTTCAGAAATTGAGGCAAAGGAAGCATGTGACTGGCTGCGGGCGGCAGGATTCCCCCAATATGCTCAGCTCTTTGAAGGTAATAAAATCACTCAACACGCTCCCTCCCACACACAGTCGTCTCAGAAAAGTTACTGCTCAGAAAATATTGTTAGAGTCATGAGACGCACGGAAGTTAGCACAACAACAAGATGGGGGGGGGGGGGCGGGAGGAGCGAACGAGAAACATCATTCTTATTTCAGTGTTTACTGTGCGTCGGGAAAGAAACTATGGCTAATTATCGCTTGGTTGTGGGTGCAGAGATTGGGAGTGAAAAACAAAACGCTGTCGCCGGGCCAATTACCCTTCTGCGTCTGACTCAGAGTTGAGTGGTTGGAGGTGCTGCGTGAACATGGCCAGCACACTACAAGAAAAATGGTCATGGAAGACAAGAAGACACTGTCGTAAATGAAAAGCACAGCTCTTAACACAGCACAACTGTGTGTATTCTGCCAAAGAGCTGTAGATTTTGAGTGCTTTTCAGCGCCCGTTGTCTCATACGTGCACACACACAGACACACACCTAAAACAATC
This sequence comes from Lampris incognitus, assembly GCF_029633865.1. NCBI lineage: Eukaryota > Metazoa > Chordata > Actinopteri > Lampriformes > Lampridae > Lampris > Lampris incognitus. The sequence continues at coordinate 14,118,082 of NC_079217.1, read as the reverse complement.
CTAAAAAGCGGTTGTGTGACTTTGTGAACACAGCAACACTGGATCATTGTGTTAAGTTTGTTATTGGAAGTAGGCCTACACTGCAAAAAACACGAGCTTAAATACAAGAAATAAACACTGAATTTGAGGGGAAAGGTATTTAATACTAGTGAAATTATCTGTCCATGCAGCAAGATGATTTTACTTGGCAAGAAATCTTAAAATAAGTTGGTTCCAATCTCGAAATAAGTAGGCTCGGATGAGCGTTCAAAGGCTTGAAATAGGAAGAAAATGCTGGTTTTTAGATCAAATTACTTAAGATCAGACTTGCTACAGCACAGTAATAAGTGAAATACACTGAATATTAGCAAATAATTCTTGACTCAATTTTTAGCGTTCTTAATTTTAGCACAATGAAAAAGGAATGAGAAATCAAATCACTAATTAAGTGGAAACTACTTAATACTAGTGGAGTATGATTACTCCATTACTTGAAACAAGTTGGCTCATTATATGTAGGTCCAAACTTAAAACTAGTCTTAAAACAGGAAACTTGATTTTACTGAAATCACAACCAGGACAAGTGAAATTTCTGTCAACATCTATTGACAACTCTGTTTTGAACAGTCTTTGTGCAAACTGCCAGGGGGGGAAAAAAAACAAAAAACAAAAAAAACAGGCTATTCAATGACCTGCATTAGACTGTGGGCAACCTACAATCTACTCTGACCCCCATGTAATGTCGCATTGACTGCACATTTTCAACACAGCATATTCACACACATCCCGACTGAACACTTGACATTGACATTGTAAAATAGGTGCTTTTGCAGCAGCTCAGCAGAGCCAAGGTTGGCTCATCTGAGTCATGTTTTTTGGTAACCGGCAACCCAGAAAAACAAATATTGATTTTATTTGAGCGTGTTAATGGTAATGGAGCACATCTTATTTCCATCCCTGTCAATGGTGTTTCTGTGAAACCCAGCCTTGAACGAAACCGTATGGGCGATGCCAAGTGGTAGAATGCGAGGGAGAGGCTAAGAGGGAATAATGGTTGGGGTGCAGTAAAATAAAATGCATATTTTGCCAATTTTCTTACCAGTGAGGATTATAATGTCAGTCAAAGTCTATGCAGGCTTAATGTCAGTTTGTGAGTGAATGAGTTAGAAGCCAGGTTCATGAGGTGCTTCACATCTAAAACATCAGGTAAACTACATGCACCTCCTCAGTATCTGGCTTCTCGGCTAGACCTTTAGATGTGTACCCAGGGCTGTGAATCATTCGGTGAGTCACAGCAGGTATTTGTCACTATAGCAAAAAAACACAAGACAAGAAAACCACAAAAAAAAAACAAAAAAAAAAAACCCTTTGTCCACACATGACCTCTAATTGACAGTCTGATGATGCTGGTCATGTGTTACTACCCCTGACACCTATGACAAATCTTTGATGAGAGGTTAAGTAGTATTTCAAAAAAACCATCTTTCAGCGTCTTAAAGTAAGAACACGTTGGGTCTTGTCAGAAGCTCCTATGAAAATACTATTGGCTTTTCATAAAAAGTTCACAACACCACATGAATGCAGTGGAACGCTGGATTCGGAGGGGTCTGGATTCACTCTCTTTAGTTATGTAAGAGGGGGGGCCCATACCCAAAGCAAGACGTAATGCCTGCACAAGTCTGAGCGCTGCCATTTGGGCAAATCCTTTCTCTTCTCATTAATATCATCACATCCAAAACAAGTCTGATGTGCTGCCGCCCGTCAGTGTATTTCTGGAAAGAATGTGGTCCTCTCATCTGATTTTTTCGTTTCTTTGCCTTGTAGTATTACAGTGATATTGTTAACATCTGCTAACGGTATGGCACAACTATTGAAATGTCAAAGTGTGATTTTAAAACTAACCCAGGTGGCCTCTTTCTACAGATTCCCAGTTCCCCATAGACATCACTCCTGTGAAAAGAGATCACGACTTTCTGGACAAAGATCTTGTGGAACCTCTTTGCAGGTAACCGGGATGTGATTACCCCAGTATAAATATAATGCTTGCCAATGTACAGTAGACAATAGTTTATGCATATTGTCTGAATACTATTTGGTCTGAGACCAAAATGACTCTGGTTCAGCTCTGAGTCATCTGGCAAGACATTGCCAACAAGAATTATCCTCCCGGGGCCTCAAGGAAGTGAGATGTATGCACACCACTTAGAATGACAGGGACGATAATCATTTTGGATTAACAAGAAACCTGTGTATGTATTTTTTTGAAACAGGACAGATAACATCATGACATGAAAGCTGAGGCAAAAAAAAAAAGTCCTTTTTCCAAAGTTGAGGATGAGGAACATTAACGGGTGGTTCAAGTCACCCCTTCGTAAGGCAGGATGTTGTATGTGCTTTTTCAAGCTGAGATGAAAACAACACTTGACGTACCACTGTTACTATGGCGACATTGTGAGAAGGAGGCAGGAGGAGTGTGAGGGCTGCTCCTCGCACAGCTCAATATACTGTGACGCTAAACAACCCTAAAGCAACTCATCTGAATTACAAACTAGCCATGGGATGAATAGAGGACAATGGGAAACAGTTCCCACCTCCATGTGAATTTTGCCTGTGACCTTTAAGCATCTCTATGATAATGTGATTAAGATGGCTTCGCCGTCCGTCCCACCCCCACAGTCTCGGTGCGCCGACTAACACATTCTGCATACTGTGGATGCCGTTGATGGAAGTGATGTCAGTAGATAGTTCCCGTTTATGACTGTTCTCTCTAATTGCTCATTCATCAGTTTCCTCTTATGGCCACCATATTCGAAGCTCCTCAGGCTAGTGGAGTAAGGGGCCCCAGTCTTGGAAGCTCTTCCCTTCAATGGGTGCCTATATATAGCGGGCATAAAAACACATGGTAGCTTGCCCGTATCCCTGTCAGCCATGGTACCTATCACCATCTGAGGCCTTATACTCTTGCAAAATAAGCCCAGAACTGTGAATAACAGTAATATTGTTATTCATAAGTTTTAATTTGTCAACAGCTAAGGCATGGTTTCTTAGCATGTGGTTTTTTGGCAACTTTGTCATCTTTCCCCCTCTGCTTTTTATGGTTCACACACACTGGATTCAGAGGCCTTACTTTATTTATTCCAGTTAGCCTGCATACCCACAAACCTCTAATTGCAAGGTACATGCTCCAAGGCTTTGTCTTCATTGTTTATGGGAAGTTTCCAAGAATTTCTTTTCAGAGCTTTTGGGAGACTCGGGTTAAGGAAATCAAAACGGTATTCCCGAGGCAAATCTTTTGTCACTTTTTAGCTGTTAAGCCCCCACGCAAATCCAACGCTCCATGCCACCCCTCCAAAAAAAAACAAAAAAAAAAACCCTAACCAAGACTGTTATTCATACATGGTTTTCGTAGGCCTTTCTAGACAGCGTTTTAATGTCCTCAGAGAAATGAGAAAACCACATGCCTTGTGCGTACATCATGCTGATTATAGGTCTAAAATCATTATGGTGTTAAAGAATAGGCAGGCTCTTTGGCCGTCCTGGTTGGTCCCTGGGTGTCCAGACCAACAAGGGAAAATGACCATGAGGGATATGGCTGTCAGACTAGAGCAGAAACGTGGCCTGCTGGCAAGCCTATTAACTAGTCAGGAAGAGTCACTTGTCTTCAAACCACTACAGACCGCCCCTCAAGTCACAATCACTCAGGTCCAATGTCAGCAGAAAGAGTCCAGAGCATCTGACAATTACCAGGCTTCATTAGGTTTGGACTGCTGTGGCCGTCAGCGAACCATATGTTTATTTCTGATACTGGCCGTGCACCCAGAAGAACATAAGCTTATCAGGTGAAGGACTGGAGCTGCTGGCTGAAAGGGGTTTTTCTCTGGTGTTGTCCCTGCGGGGATATTTTGTTGTGTTTTCTCTTGTTTTACGGGAGCGTTCCCCGTCTTGGTTTGATTTTTCCTTTCAGACGCCTCAACACCTTGAACAAGTGCGCCTCTATGAAACTTGACGTGAACCTTCCGAAGAAGAAAGTAAGTGAAGACTGTTTGAATTACCAACTTAATTATGTTTTTTAAATCTATGCATGCAAAAGAAACCACCATTATTACTTAAGGTTTTTTGGGGGGGGGGGGAAAGAAAAGAAAAAAAAGAGCTACCAAAATATTACTGATTTTAAGATATCAGTGATATGGTCTGTGAAAATGGTTTTCGTAACCAACAATACTTTAAAAAGCTTCTTCTATCTGTTTTTAATGTTTTGCTAGCAGTTCAAATGGAGACGGTTTCTGTATCTGCACTCCAAGTAGTGGACATAATTTTTGTAGTGTCATAAAAAAAAAGCTATGCCGCCTTGGAGCAGTTATTATCAGTGACCTTTGCATGTACTTACCTGGTTTCCTAATGCCATTTCCTTACAAAGATAAGTGGCGTATCTCGGTTGTGCCGCAGCACAAATATAATCTACAGTCAGCCTTTTCACCCAGATCCTATGATATTTGAGTCTGTGCCATTGTTGTATCAGTTCCTATTGATGTTTACTTTGTATATTTCCCCACCTTGGAATGTAGCCTGCCATCCAAGGATTTTGTTTTCCTGTTTGTGGGAACAATTCGTTTTTATGAGAATCAGATGTCTGCCGTTTCATATCACACCACTATTTTATTTTACGCTGTTATGTATTCTGAGCAGACACATCCTGTGGCTATTTCCTGCCGCTCCTGTTTATCAAGTCTTGGTAGCATAGGTTGCGTGCTATATGTGGGTGATATAACAAAATAATCTAATTATGTGAGGCGGTGGATCTTGTCCACCCCCCTTCCATGCACCGCTCATATGAAAAACAAGTCTGCGTGTTCATCTGCGTGGTTAAGTCAACGCTGACATCCAAGCTTGTCTTTATAGATCAAATTCATATTAGGGGTGTAAGAGAATATCAGTACACTTGGGTATTGCAGTACTGTCTTTCACAGTATCGTATCGAATTTCAAAAACACTATCGATTCTTAGGATTACACACAGAGAGACGTGGCAGTGGCACAACAGGTGTTGTAAGTGCCACACTAGTTATAGCTCTGGTTACTCTGATTTTATGCATATTGAGTTTTCTTTACAAAATGTTTACAAAACACCACATTATGGGCACGGTGGCCCAGTTTGGGTGGCACTGTGGCCCAGTGGTTAGTGCTGTTGCCTCACAGCAAGAAGGTCCTGGGTTCGAACCTCGGGGTTGTCCAACCTTGGGGCTCATCCCAGTCATCCTCTGTGTGGAGTTCTCATGTTCTCCCTGTGTCTGCGTGAGTTTCCTCCGGATGCTCCGGTTTCCCCCCACCATCAGAAAGTCATGCATGTTAGGGTTAATACTTCTGTCTGTGCCCCTGACCAAGGCAATGGAAAGAAGAACTGGAGTTGGTCCCCGGGTGCTGCACGGCGGCTGCCAACTGCTCCTAGTTACACAGCTAGGATGGGTTAAATGCAGAGAAAGAATTTCCCCACGGGGATTAATAAAGTAGTATATATCAACACAGATGCAGGAAAAAAAGCTTTAATGCAGTGCATTAAAACTTTATGCTGCTATGCATTAAAACTTTAAAGCTGCTATGCATTAAAACTTTTTTTCCTGCATCTGTATTGATATTGATATTCCGCTCCTCATTAGTTGAGCACTTATAACACCATTGACGGTTTTGGAAAAAAAACGCTATATATATATCATAGTGTTTGAAGCATCATGCATCATAATATATCACAATATAGTGAGTTGTGATACTTGCAAATCGTTATTGGCAACTTTTTTGCCAGACACAGCTCTATTACATACTGAGTTGTATGTTGCCTGAGATACGGTGTTCGAAATAAAGTAATTTCCCTTCCTAGATAAATAAAGTACTACTACAACTACTATAAACATATTGATGTGTTTTTGGATCTCCGTCATCATTTGCCATATTTTATATTAAACAGTTGTGGTGTTATGAGCTGTTCTGACTTTCCTGTTGTGATTTCCATGCTTTTGCTAAGAGTGAAGACTCGGATGAAGAAGACCTGTTTGCTATCAGTGACAAATGGACCTTTGAGTGGAGTAGCCGGCGTTGGTCCAGGCTGCAGGACATTGACTGTCTGCTGGGGGACCGCGGCGACGCTCAGCCTTCCAGGGACGGCTTACCGCTGAGGACTGCCCCCAGCAGCGAGAGTGTTTTGACAGACTTGAGCGAGCCAGAGGTCTCCTCGCTGCACAGCGAGAGCAGTGGGGGCAGCGGGCACAGGGGCCTCAGCACAGAGGACTCCGACTGCTCCAACCGTACCTACTCAGACTCCGCGGCGATGCCTGACTCCACCTCCCTCACCATGCCCCACCTCCCCAAAGATATCACCAACTGCGGCTCCCTGCCCGTGAAGCATGGCAAGTTGGGCCGCACACGTGCCAAAGACTTCCTGAAACGCATGGAGACCTTGCGCTCTCGAGGGACGCTGGGAAGGGGTCGCAAGACGCCAGTCATCAGTGCTCCGGTGCTGCAGCAGGAAGCCCAGGCTCTGAAGACACTGCACTGTGTGGAGATCATAAATGGAGAGGACAGGGCTGAAGAGCTGCCCTCCAACAGAGCTCTCCCCTCCCAGTCCAGCAGTGAGGGCAGTAGCCATTCCAGTGGCAGTGCTGTCAGCACACCAAGCCTGAAGGAGCGTAAGCCTCACAGAGCAGACCACAAACGCAGTGGCATGTACCTAGAGGACATGGACATCTTCTCAGGCGCCCCGTTGAAGAGAGTAGCAGAACAGAACCGCAGGAACGAATTCTGTTCCTATGAGGACCTGGTAGTGCATATCCCCAAAGACCACAAGCCGGGAACTTTCCCCAAAGCGCTGTCTATAGAGAGTCTGTCCCCCACCAACGTAGCCTCTATCAACTGGCACACAGGCAGCATGCACCTAGACTCCAAGCTAATATCATGCCCCAAGGAAACGAGGCCTGTTACACAGTGCTGCTCGAGGGGCAGCCGTATCAGTATATACGATAATGTTCCTGGCTCCCATCTCTATGCAAGCACTGGAGACCTCTTGGACCTGGAGAAGGAGGACCTGTTCCCTCATCTGGACGATATCCTCCTGCATGTCAACGGTTTACAGCAGATCGTAGACCACTGGTCTAAGAACGTGCTGCCAGCAGGGGAGGGGCAGATGCCAGGAGGCAAGCAGGGAGAGGACACTGCAGACCTCCAGTCCTCCAGTCAGATCACATTGGACTTTGAAGGAAACTCAGCCATGGAGGGCCAGACCGCCTCTAGCGATGGAGACAGGGACAAAATGTCACTGGTTGACTCGGACTCCACACAGCTCAGAGAGAGGAGGGACTCAGGAGTTGGGGCTTCGCTCACGAGACCCAATCGGTAAGCTGCACAAGGTTTTATTGATATTAAAGCTGCTGCAAGGAGTTTGGGATTTTTGTCGACTTTGCACTCCCCTGTGGACAAAAGTGGTGCTGTTTCATGGAAGAAAGATTTCATTTCTCACAAACATTGCATTTTGTCGCAAAGGTCTACAGTCGCCCTTTGGTAGTTCATGAATTTGTTTTGCAGAGAAGAGTGAGAAATGTGGTGATGTTTTGGAAAAACAATTGTTTGCAGATAACAATGGTAATTAACATTAATTGTGACTATATATCCCATCTGTGTACTGTAAAACCGGTCGGTAGATTTTAGCCGGGAATTCGACTTGTAGACAACTGGAATTGGCAATCATTATATAGCGATATCTAATCTCCCTGCTGATGGTCTCATTTGATTATTCTGGTCATACGGAGGCATCAGAATTAAATTGAGACAGGTAGATGAAAAGCTCCTTAATCAATGTTATGTTTCTGGCTCTGAAAAGACGATAATTACTGCTTGAAGGTGAGATATTTCAATCTGCCACATGCTGTTGTGTACAAAAGTCAGGTTTTTCATATTCTTATTAAATCTTTGACCTCCCTTTGGTGTACTTCTTAGAGCTTCATTTCCAATTTATGTGTGTGTGTGTGTGTGTGTGTGTGTGTGTGTGTGTGTGTGTGTGTGTGTGTGTGTGTGTGTGTGTGTGTGTGTGTGTGTTTTCTGCCATCAGGTTACGATGGCCCAGCTTCCAGATATCCAATCGCCTCAGTCACTCAGTGGCCTCTCTGCAGATAACCAACCAATCGGCAGGCCAGCTGAGCTTGCTGCAGAAGTTTTCTCTGCTGCGTCTTACTGCCATCATGGAGAAGTACTCCATGTCCAATAAGCACGGCTGGACCTGGTAAGTGCTATACATACCTCTTGGGTTATCGCTCTGGCCTGTAATAATATAATCCATTCCAACTGGCATTAAGGGATGGCAAGCAGTCAACTGCAATGAAAAACTGTGCAGCACAACTGCAGAGGCTTTCACAGTGGGAAGGTGCCTCTGACAAATACGATGTTGTTCCACATGCTGATCCAATACAAGACTGGCCCAGTGAATTGTACCATGTCGCTCGAATTCATTTTCAGTTTTTCATTTCATTTCAAAATGGGTGGTAATGAGTAATTTTTCTGGAATCGATACATCTGATTCCCTTTATAAGTGAGTACGAAGACATGGGAATTGAAGAAGTCTAGATAGACCGGTCATTAGAGGAAAAGTCTTGCTTATTTTCCACTTTTTCCAAGTTTTTGCAGAAGGAAACATGAGCAAAGAGCAAAAGATTGGATAAGAAAACTTTCACAATGCAACTGAAAATTGATTTTTGTAGATACATATTTAACTAAATATTTTCGACTCATAACTTTGTCGAGAAGGGTTATTAATTTCTTGGTTTGAAGTCAAATAGGATACGGACCATAGTGCAAGCCAATAGTATACATAGCTGCTCTATTGGATTATGATTTTATGTGCAATTATTACCTTTAATGGAAATGTATTTACTCTTACTTAGTTTTGCGCTACTTTTAGTATGCTATGTACGGCCAGCTTTATTAGATCTTGCAGAGAAAATGTCCCCCGTATAATGTTTTCCCCCTGGTATGTGCTAGGTTTTTTTTGTCCCCCCCCCTCCCGTGCTGGCTCTCCTGTCTTTACCATTCATCCAAAATTTCATGTTCATGTGTTTCACAGGTCCGTGCCAAAGTTCATGAAGAGAATGAAAGTGCCAGATTATAAGGATAAGAATGTGTTTGGCGTACCTCTTATAGTGCATGTTCAGCGCTCTGGACAGCCCCTACCTCTCAGCCTGCAGCAGGCCCTGAGGTACCTGAGGAGTCAGTGTCTTGACCAGGTCAGCCATACCACATTGTCTGTTGCAGCATGTGTATGTGTGTGTGTGTGTGTGTGTGTGTGTGTGTGTGTGTGTGTTTGTATATATATAAAACTTCACTAAATGAAACAATCAATGGTAGGGAAGGTGCTCAACAAATTAGGAGCAAAATAATCCAGTGAGTCAAGTAAATACTTTATGAGACAGTACAAGCCTGTTTCATGCCATAAGCAATGATTGACAGCTGATGATCGCTTATGGCATGAAACAGGCTTGTACTGTCCATTAAAGAATTTACTTGAATCGCTGGATTATAAATATATAAAATAAGCAAAACGAGAACATCACTGATTCCATTGGTTCCAATGTGTTCTTGAAACCCTGGAAATTTATAGGCTAGTTTTCCTGTGTTGGAAAACACCTGGAAAAGGAAAAAATTGATCAAACGTCCTGGAAATATTATTGAAGTCATGGAAGTTTGGAAAATTGGGTTATAAAATGGTATTTTTAACTGCTGAGATGGCACATCAGTGCGTGAAGTTTTTTTCGGGGAATGTTCAGGGAGCAGCAGAAAAACCACACGGTCCATTTGGAGACTGTTGTTCAAACACCCCGCAAATAGGTGTCTTGGTATGCTTTAACGTCAGACGTCAGGATGTTGCACACATACGAATGTACCTCGAGTTCAGCGTCTTCGCTCCCAACTCAGCGATATTGCAGTAAAACTCAGTGATCAAATGATAGTCAGTCGTTCCAACTGTCTGTCCATCCGTCGGGGCTTTGTATTGAGGCGTCCACTGATAGTACTGAATAATACGACCCTCTGTGAGCAATAGCTGTCATGTATATCCAAGTAAAAGTCCTGGAAAACGATTTGCTAAAACGAGTGGGACCAGTGATTTATGGTGTCAGAACAACATAGTGAACGCAGAGGGTTCAATCAGTTCATCTGGACACAACGTTTATTGTGTCCAGATGAACTGATTCAACTTTCTGGTATTTCCTTACCTGGATTATTGAGCCTGCACCAAGACAAACACACTGAGCGCTAACACACGGTGCAATGTGGCCACACATTATCACTGCCAACGAGTTCCCAAGGAACACCTCTGCTTCTTTTTTTTTCCCCAGGTGGGTCTCTTTCGGAAATCGGGGGTGAAGTCTCGCATCCAAGCTCTGAGGCAGATGAATGAGAGTTCACCGGACAATGTGAATTACGAGGACCAGTCTGCGTATGATGTGGCCGATATGGTGAAGCAGTTCTTCAGGGATCTGCCTGAGCCCCTGCTCACCAGCAAGCTGGGGGAGACCTTCCTCCACATCTACCAGTGTAAGGACTCAAACCTCTCTTTTGTACCAAATTAAATAGTGTTCATTTGCATATCTCGTTCTTATTTTGATTGGACCGGACCAGACCAAGGTGCATAACATTCTCTTGTGATGCCGTGTGGCGTATCTCAAATCTGTGAAATGACCTTCATACAGCTTTCTGGTTTTTGCTACTTCCCTTGTCACCCATTAAGATATTTGGTAAAGCAGAAATAAATTAAAAAACAAAAATGCTCTCCCTAAACATGCAGATGTGCCCAAGGACCAGAGGCTGCAGGCTGTCCAGGCAGCCATCATGCTCATGTCAGATGAGAACAGAGAGGTGCTGCAGACGCTGCTGTGTTTCCTGAGTGATGTCACCTCATCTGTGGAGGAGAATCAGATGACGCCCATGAACATCGCCGTGTGCCTCGCCCCTTCCCTCTTCCATCTTAATATTCTCAAGAAAGACAATCTTTCACCCAGGTGAATGATCGACCTTATTCGACATAGCGCTGCGCCTTTTAATCGGACTTGCACAGTTGAAGTTGTTTTGATTGTCTGACATTTTAAACGCAGTCACATTTCCCGTCACTCCGAGACTCCCGATACCAGACGAGCTTGCAGAGCTTGCTTCCTTTAAAACTCCCCAGTAGTTATCTGCACCCATGCCACCATAAAAATAGATTCCCCAAGGGTGCAGTGGATAATTCAGTCTCTGGGCCAGTTTTAAAAGGATGTAGCTTTGCCTGGTACAGATTTAAACCTGTGCATTTTATGAGCTCATGCTGTGTACAAACAAAATAAACCTCTTAATTTACCATGTTGGAGTCGTTGCATAAGGGGATCAAAGGTGTTTGCCTGCAGAGCGGGCGGTAGAGGCTGGAGAGAAGCTTTATAAACTGTCTTCACTTGGTACCTCAACCTTTGGACTCTGCTGGCCTAATCACGGTCCTCTCCTTCCATAATCCCCAGGGCCATGCAGAAGAAGTACGCCACTGGCAGGCCAGATCAGAAGGACCTGAATGAAAACCTGGCGGCGACGCAGGGCCTCGCTCACATGATCATAGAGTGCAACAGGCTGTTTGAGGTGCGAAACCAGTTCATTTCAGCAGGGTTGTAACAATTTCAACACTTCCATTTTAATACCCGCAAAACACACTTCCTGTGTTTTTACCCGAGTGTCACCCGGTGTCATCACACTTCACTTAGATCCCCCACGAGATGGTAACTCAGTCACGCAACTCGTACGTGGAGGCGGACCTGCACGCCCCGACCATTGACGAGCTGTGCAAACAGCTGGAGGAGGACGATGGGACCTATCAAACCCATATGGAGGGACGTCTACAGAGCCTCCTCAAGGCGGCCAAGGAGAAGTCCAAGTACTGGGTGTCTTGCAACAGCTCTGACAACACAGAGCTGTACTATAAGAAGGTGTGGGTCTCATTCCAAACTGTAGATGTTCCAGTGGTTTGCTGTGTGTCCAAATTAGCCATAATAAGGATGTATTGTACATAAACACAATAAGCAAGTCACTCAAGGTCATCAAACATACGTAACTCACCACGTAACTTCAACAATCAGCAGCACAAAACTCAGAAACTATAAAGAAATCTAAGCAGTTGTTGTTGTATCTGAAGCTTTCAGATCACTAATTCAACATTTTGGTGTGTGTCTTTATAATTACTCCAGGTGGGAGATGGAAACCCTCTTAGACGCTGGAGAGTGTCTGTGGAAGTGGAGGCTCCCCCGTCAGTGGTGCTGAACCGCGTGCTGCGAGAGCGCCACCTGTGGGATGTAGACCTGCTGCAGTGGAAAGTGAGGGAGACGTTAGACAAGCAGACCGAGGTTTTCCAGTACATCCTCAACCGCATGCCTCCTCATCCCAGCAGGGACTTTGTGGTGCTCAGGTGAGCAGGATCGAACGAAAAACAAATTCAACCTCTTGACATCAAAACATGAAAAACATCTCAGAATTATTGGGCCTTCCTGTTTCGTACATTTTAAACGACGAACCTGCTGTTGTTTATGGAAGAAAGTAAACTCCATATCTGTTTGTATTCGGTCTTTTTTCCCAAGGTCGTGGAGGACAGACCTGCCCAAAGACGCATGTTCTCTGGTGTCCGTGTCGATAGAGCATGAGAACTGTCCTCCGGTTGGAGGGGTACGAGCCATAGTCCTGGAGTCCAACTACTTGCTCGAGCCCTGTGGCTCTGGGAAATCCAGACTAACTCATATATGCAGAGTGGACTTGAAGTAAGAGAACAAATCAAAATCTCTCTCTCTGTCTCAGGTCCGAAGTGGTTCAGCTCGCCTTGCTGCCTCTCAGCAATACCTCAGCATACAGTCACACGGTGCCGTCTTGCACAGTTGTCCGCTGAACTGCTTCAGCATATCAGTAGGGCTTAAATCGGGGAGCTGCACTGTGGGGAGCTCTGATGGGAACTGCTGAACCCCAAAGTTTTCAAATCACAAACTTATCTTACTAACTTTCAACCCTCCACCCCCTCAAACAAACAAAACAATAGGAGAGCTGCTTCCCTATGCGTCCAATTATGCATCACAATGTAGAATTTTATTTTAATTATGTAACTGTGACTTACAGTGTAAGATTTCAAATGTGTTCAGTTAAACTTGAAGTGATACATTTTAATAGTTTGTTTTTGATGAGCGCCTGCCAACACAATGGACACGATGTTGTTGGTTCAATACCCTGTCCTGTTCTCGTTTCAGAGGGAGGGCTCCAGACTGGTACAACAAAGCCTTTGGCCACCTTTGTGCTGCCGAAGCTGCCCGAATTCGCAACTCCTTTCAGCCCATCCTCACAGACGGCCCAGAGACCAAGATTTGATAAGTCTCGCTGGCTGTGTCTGTTCAGCCTTGAGACTGAGCCAGACAAAGCTAAGAGGCAGACACAGACCGGAAGTGAAACCCCAGCACTAAAGCACAGTTTTTTTATTGTTATTTTTTTTCCAGGGCACAGATGTTCTGAGAACAACTTTGCGCTCCTCTGTACTTGCACAATGACAAAAGAGGACGTCTTATAGGTGCTGGACATAATTGCCCAATGAGGAAAATAATCATCCTGCCAGTGTCCATAGCATTATGATTTTACTAATTTTGATGTTGCTACATATTACTATTACTATTATTATTATTGTTATTATTATTATTATTATTATTCTCATCTTTAATAATATTGTCGCTATAATCTACAATGTCTAGGACATGCAAGCGCTTAAATGCTTCCGGGAAGCACATCTTTTATTCATTTTCAATGTAAAGCTATATTGAATGTGTCCACAAGTGTTTGTATATATATGTGTGTGTGTGAATATGTTCTGTACATGCAATTAAGATATATATATATATATATATTTTATATATTTGAAAGGATTATTAATACAAACATTATTTCTTAAATCGATTCTTCCGCTGAGTCAGCCTCAGTTTAATAGATAAGGTACAAATATGTAAGCTGGTTTTACTTTGCTTCAGCATTGCCGTTTGGAATGGGTGTAATTTTATTAAACTTTGACCAATGTGGTTGTGAAAAAAAAGAAGAAAAAAAAACGACTTAAGGTTTGACATGATCATACCTGCTTTAGGGTACTGGACTGTGCAGCCAAGTTCCAAAGACAGTCCCAGGATTTCTAAGAAAAAAAAATAAAGGTGTCAAAATTACAACATGTGTGTTTATTTTGCACGATGCTGTAAGTTGCCACAAGCTCTGTCAATCAAAAAGAAATGTAACACGACTAAGTAATGGCCTCCATTTATCCATGAGGAGAGCCTTGGTCATATGAAGTGGTGTCGGTTCTGTCACCATCTCTGATGTATTGTCCTTTATTCCCCCACACCAAAGCGGTACACGCTTCTGTGTGCTTTTGGCGCCATCTACCGGTCAACGCCAGAACTGCATGGACACCTTTGCACTGCCCCTTGGTTTGATTTGATATACTTTATTGGGACCCGTAGGGAAATTATACTCTGCATTTAACCCATCCTAGCTGTGCAGCGCCCCGGGGACCAACCCCAGTTCGTCTTGCTATGCCTCGGTCAGGGGCACAGACAGGAGAATTAACCCTAACATGCATGTTTTTTGTTTGGTGGTGGGGGAAACCGGAGCACCCGGAGAAAACCCACCGAAGACACAATATGCAAACTCCACACAGAGCATGACCTGGGACCCACCCCCAAGGTTGGACAACCCCAGGGTTCGAACCCAGGACCTTGTTGCTGTGAGGCGACAGCGCTAACTGCTGCGCCACCGTGCACATGCGCACACGACAATTTGAACGCATAACAATATTAACCCGCTGACATTTTATTGCCAACAAGGACAGTGGTCTATTTCAAATCTAGTTGTAAGGACGTGTGCTTGAACTGATGACATAACTGTAAAATGAAGAAATGTCATTCCTCTTTGTCCACAAGATTTCGCTTTCAGGCCTGTAGACAATTCATCTTATTTCTGTGCAAATTCTCCAGCGATCAAATTAATGTCAGGTCTTTTTTTCTCTCAGTAAGCTCTTTTCTAAAATCAGCGATCTTCACAGTTTGGTGATATCTGAAACGTGTGACATCCTGGCACATCTAAGTGCTGTTGTTGTTGCCACTGCAGTAATGGTTGACGCGCTGAAGCATGGTAGGCTCTGCTTGTTGCATTGTGCTTGTAACCGGTTATTTTCTTGCCCGGTGCGGGACTCGATACGGTGTACTCCACCACAAGGCGACATCACTAACCGCTCGGCTAAAGGGTCAGACCCGTTAGCTAGGAC
>NC_079217.1:14093624-14102576 GCF_029633865.1 Lampris incognitus | reverse complement strand
CAGAGGAACACTATTCCATGTTTATTTACTCAGACACGTCATGCACCGGTGGGGATTTGGCTCCCACCGAACAACAGGCTAAAACATCATAAAGGAACCCGGGCTTTGGATTCTGATGAAACTATACTTTGTTGTTGAAACTGTGCAGAGTCCACCTTTACCTTCACCTGTTCAGAAGCCGTGCTCCCACAGGTCAGCTTAATGAGGTCATGAGATGCAAGCTCAGCTTCGGGCTGTCCGTCAGGGCGATGGACAGCACTGGTTGCCAAGGTGTCAGGGCCGGCCTACTATTTCCCTGTCGCCCTGTCTTACCTGTCTGTCTTTTGACCTGTGTGTGTGTGTGTGTGTGTGTGTGTGTGTGTGTGTGTGTGTGTGTGTGTGTGTGTGTGTGTGTGTGTGTGTGTTTCTGTCTGTCGTGTTTTGTTTTGTGCTTTGCCTCAGGTGGTAATCTGTGTTGTGGTGTTGGGAGTGGGTAGTATGGATTTTTCTTTTGGGGGGTGGAAGAGTGTTCCATCCAATTTTTGGCGGATGAATCACGCTAAGCGCTTGGCAGTTGGTGTGGCAGAGAACTCACTGCCCGAATTTCTCAGCAACATGTTACACAACGCAAAGATGCATATGGAAATAAAACGAACAACTTGAAGACTATAGGTTAATGTGTGTTATTGCACGTTGCTTTGTTTGATCACCACAAAGGAGAGGCTATTTCGTGGTTTAAAATCTACTTTTCGTTGGGACTACACAGGCTGTTGTGTTCGAAAACTGTGAAAATCTGCACAACCCTGAAGTGGCAAACAACAACAGATGCAAAGTGAGGGGTTTGTCATTGCACAGCATCCAACAGAGTCCCCTCATCGCCTCCCTTTAGCTCCGGGCTGTGCAGAATGCCTGTATGATGCGTTGATGCAGCATTAGCATGAAATTACATACACACCTAATAACAGCTCAGAGCGAATTTGGGGGAAATACCTTGGCCAGGCCACAAGTATGCCACACGTGCAGGAAAAAAATGGCGTGTTGACACCATGAGCTTAAAGTATAGCTTGGCTAAATTCACCGGAGACGTCAATCATCTGTAGGAGTGGGAGCGCGTGCCTGTGATGAAATGGCGTCCATGCACCGTTTCAGGATGGTGTGTGGGGGGGGGGGGCAGCTTGCATATCATATTGTCACTCGTAATCTCCACAAAGATTTTTCTAATTAAACACAACCCTCAAATCAAGCGGACGGGGCAGCTCTTGTTTTTGTAACGGAAGGAAGGTGCCCATATCATCTGGATGTTTCCGGAGGGTGGTCAACGCGATGGCGGCACGGCGGCGCCCCACAGGCAAGAAGGTTGTGGGTTCGAGCCCCGGGGTAGTCCAACCTTGGGGGTCGTCCCGAGTCGTCCTCTGTGTGGAGTTTGCATGTTCCCCCCTGTCTGCGTGGGTTTCCCCCCACCGTCCAAAGACATGTAGGTCAGGTGAATGGACCATACTGAATCGTGTGTGTGTGTGTGTGTGTGTGTGTGTGTGTGTGTGTGTGTGTGTGTGTGTGTGTGTGTGTGTGTGTGTGTGTGTGGTGGTGGGGGGTCCTGTGATGGCCTGTCCAGGGTGTCTCCCCGCCTGCTGCCCAATTACTACTCGGATAGGCTCCAGCATCCCCGCGACCCTGAGAGCAGGATAAGCGGTTCGGGTAATGGATGGATGGATGGATGGATGGAAGAAATAAGCAGAACTTCACCTGCTGAGCGGACACCGCAGGCAGGGGGCGCCAGCACGGCGGAGGGGGCCAAACGCCGGGGACGCGGACACGCGCGTATCGTGGCAGTGTGTACACCGCGCTACTGAGCGTGGATGAAGCGGAGTGAGAGAGAGTGTGTGTGAGTGTGTATGTGTGTGCGTGTGTGTGTGTGTGGGGGCTCATTTCTTGTTTCGACCGGTTTCCCGAATTTCCTTTTCTTCTCCCCCCCCTCTTCTTTCTTTCTTACCTTGATGCTTTAGCGCCGCCGTGGTCAAACAAACCCCCTCTAAGTCTAAGGAGACACGCCGGCTCCTGGTTCCGATCCTGGTGGGGAAACGTCAGGGAAGCGGGGACGATGCCGGGCTCGGCGGCGTCTCTCTCGGACCGGCAACCTCCGCCGGGTCACGGACTGCGGGGCGCTGCTGCTGCGTGCTCCCCGGCCGGCGGCGACACGATGATGATGATGATGATGATGATGTCCGGATCAGGCTCAGTGGTTTTACCGGCCGGGATGATCAATCCGTCGGTCCCGATCCGGAATATCAAGACGAAATTCGCCGTTCTCGTTGGACTGATCCAGGTCGGGGAGGTTAGCAACCGGGATATCGTTGAAACGGTGCTGAATTTGGTAAGATGATTTACTCATACCGAGCTGCCCCCGAACCCCACTCGTCAACCCGGCCGTGCTGCGCGTCGTGGTGGTCACTGTTTTGCGGCGTGATCGGACGGCGGGGGTGGGGGGGCTTCGTACCCCCTCGTGCTAAACCGGGGGGTCTTTAATATTCCGGAGAGTTGCGTTGCAAGACCCCCGAAATTGGTTTAAATGCGTGAAAAGTGACACGCGCACGCACGGCCGGGGTGAGGGGTTAAAGCGCGCGGCCGCGATGCTCAAGTTTGTAACTTTAACAACTTCGCAGCGTGTGAGCGTGCAGGTCTTTAAAACGGACCGCTCGTGCGGTCTCGCCTGAGTTTGGCAAGACGCGTTTTTACGTCTTCGTCCGGCAGACCTGCGCAGGTGCTGCATGCTGATGAGACCGCCGGGAGGAATGATGTGCAACGGGATTCTGCGCAACATCACAAAGCCCATTCTTGCTGGAAAGTCACTCATTTTTCATAGGTGTCAGTTTTATTTCTGACATGACGCCCCCCCCCCCAGGGAGCTGGTATAGAGGCGCAGAGTGGCGCTTGAAAAAAACGTGCCATGAGCTGATCGACGTGGTCGGCCCAACTCTCCAGCCCTACCTTCTGTGTTGGACGGGGGATGTGGATGATGTAGATAGAAACTTGATAGAAACCCTTTCCCGGTTTGCTATGATGTTGCCGATGCTCAGTTCAGGTCCAGTAACCCCCAGAACTTCTCACTGACCTTTGCTCAGGTTCAAGTCTGACAGCACAAAAGATCAAACTCCCGGTGATGCACTGGGCGTATGGCTGCTATAATGCCCATCTCTGTTCCTATGTTTTGTGATTCAGCTGAACGTCCGTGTATTATTATATGCATTACTGAACGGCAAGGCAGGAGTATGAATGGTGGTGTGAACGATGATGGTCAGGCAGGTGGACCCGTGCAATGACAAGCAGCGGCTAATGCATCAGGGCTCATTTGTAGTGACGACCTCCCTTTTATCAGCAGGTGTAGTTTCTAACTCAAATTTACCTCATTTTGAAATATGCGATGTAACGAGATTGAAGAGCATGTGATTAGCCAGTACATCTCATTTACCTCCGTCAAGTCCAACCACTGCGGGGTACATCAGCAGACGTCAACAGCCAGTTTCACAGTTCTTGGTTTCCTCTTGTTAGCGCACTAAAGATTACTTATGGCCTGCTCTGTCACGACCGAAAGCCACTCCGTGGAGCAGGATATATTGTAGCCCCTGGCATGTAGAGGCACGAGAACAGTGCTGCAATGGCTTGACTCTTTGACACCTTGTCCCCGACACTTGCTGTGCAATTTCCGCTGGAAATGTGACCAGATATATTGTGCCATGCACCCCGTGGTCCATATTCGACAGTGATTTTCAACCATCGGTTCTTCCTTGCCTACTTTCAACTGAGCGTATTTGATGCATGTTCACTACATGCACACATTATGTATGTACGCCACAGAGGCACACAGGGTTTACTGGGAAAGAAATTCAGCCCCGGATTTATCCGCTGGGACCGGACCGCCCCCCCGGGGGGGGGTGATTACATATGTACTATATATACGACAGTCAGTTACAGTTGGGGGGGGGTAATGTAATTACAGCCCACTAGATTTAGCACCCTAGTCCTTGCTGGACTAGTCTTTGTCTTTTGTTGTTGACAGGTGTTTCTGAACGTATTCAAAGGCTTTTGCAGTGGAAAGCGGCATATCATATTTCAGAAGACGCATACTTTATTGTAACAGGGCATCAGCATGGCTTCAGTAGTGTAACCGGTTATTTTCTTGCCCGGTGCGGGATTCGATACGAGGTGTACTGCACCACAAGGCGACATCACTAACCGCTCGGCTAAAGGGTCAGACCCGTTAGCTAGGGGCTAACGTGTCTTATTAGTAGTTTACAGTCGTCACCCTCCCCGGAAGCGCGCCCTCGCGCTTTGTCATTCCCGTGCTCCGAAGAGACTTCTGAGGATCTGCACACTTCCGGATCCCATCGCTGCCACCAATGTAACCGAGGGTTTGTAGATGTCGCCTATACTGTATGAAACTATAAAATAACAAATACGGAGGTTCCACTTTCACACGAAGACCACTTTATTTGGATTCTTCCCCCAACAGAACTCCACAGCAACAACACTGCGTACAGCACTTCCGCTCTCTCTTCAGCCTTCAAAATAAGAGCTCAAGGCATATACTCTGGCAACAGCTTATAACAGGAACTTAAAATCACTAACAGGCAAGTCCAGAAAAATAGGTTACAATAGTAACAAGTAGCCTATCAGTGGGGTCGTTTTGTAACCACAAGTTACAGCAGTCTTAGCTGCATATGTAGCCTAGCCAATATATTTTAACGTCCATTTTACCGCTAAAGTCTGCGCCTCTTAAATATCGTTACTGGCCACAAGAGGGTGCTGATGTGCAAACAGTATGTTGACCCCCCCCCCACAGCGCGTGCAACTGCCGTCGCGGGCTATGCGTCACAAACGCCTGGAGAGGAACGTTTAGTAGGACGCGCTCAGAACCATTTTTTTTTTGTTGTTGTTGCTGCTCATAACTAATGTATAAACTCACGGAGGACAACAAATAACGTTAAATAGGTGAGGAGGACATGCCATAGCTAGCTCGCAACTGATGTATGGACACACGGAGGACAACAAACAACGTTAGAGAGGTGAGGACGCCAAATCTAGCTAGCTAGTTTTACTCACGACACTCTTAGGATATGACTAATCCCTGGAACATAATCGCTATTTGCTGGTGCCCCGCCTCTCTCGTTGAACATTGCCGCGCTCCACCTACCGCGCCGTGGGTCTGGACGTGGGTGTGTGCCGCTAATGTCTGCTTCGTTCTTCCC
Source organism: Lampris incognitus (assembly GCF_029633865.1). Lineage (NCBI taxonomy): Eukaryota > Metazoa > Chordata > Actinopteri > Lampriformes > Lampridae > Lampris > Lampris incognitus. The sequence goes on along the minus strand of NC_079217.1, from coordinate 14,097,354 downwards.
CCTCTATTTTTTGCCCCCTCCCTCTTTACTTTTCGATGTTTTCTTGTCCATGGTTTTCGTTGGCCAGCTCACTGCTGCGCGCTGCTTTTACATTAGTCTAGACCAGCGTTTCCCAACCCAGTCCTCAAGGAACACCTAGCCTGCAGATTTTCTACCTGTTTGTAGTCATTCAACCAATCAGCAATGAATTATGTCAGATGTTGCACACCTTGCATAATTAAGTGCCGTGACATGATTGGTTGAGTAGGTGCTACCTATACAGTGTTACTATGAACATCTGCAGGATAGCGTTCCTTGACCGGGTTGGGAAACGCTGGCCTAGAACGTTAACGCGCATTAACGAACTTGGTTGTGATTGGCCAATGAGCCCAGTCCCGGAACACGCACGCAGCACGCTCTCATGCGCACTCCGAATGACAGGCACACACGGCCTTTTATGGATTTTTTTTTGAAGATCCACCGGTCATCGTGCCGGTATGCCCGATGGCCAGTGCATCACTGGATACACATGTAGGAAGTAGATTTTACGTACAATAAAAAGAACACAGTGTAACCTGAGATTTATATTTCTTGGTTACACACTACGTAAATTTGAATGCTAAATTAGTGTAATTATCAGATTGTTTCTTTTATTATTGTGAGTCACTTCTTATACCAGAGAATGTGACTTTTCCCCACTGGAGTAAGCCAGAAAAATGCCTACTTTCTGAGGGTCCTCATGTGTGAACTTGAACTATAGCCTTGGTATTATCTATTCAATAGTGGCACTTCATTTTGGGCATGATATAGATCTGGATTTTATCACAAATTAGGGGTTTAACGAAGCATCACCGCAAGTGATGGCAAGTAATTTTATACACTGTAAGAGTTTTTTGTTGTTGGGATACTTGACATTTAAGAAATGAGGACACGAAGGGCAGCAGTGCTGTGGTGATGTCTGTTCTTCATGCATTGCTATCCCATTGTCCACTTTCCTTTGTGCCTTGTTTCGTTATCACTAAAGTCTTTCATCAAGTGTTTTATTTCTAAACCTGTTGCTTCACTGTCTGGCCTTGTCCACTTGGCACCTGTTGTATACTTACCCATCCTGTAAGAGGGTTACCTCGATGTACTTCCCAAGGTTTCTACCCAATTTTCTTCCTGAAAGGTTTTCTTTTCTTCCTGTGGAATTTTCCTCATCCGAAACAGGGGTCTAAAGGATAAAAGGTGTCATCTGATGCTGTCGCTGTATCTATCTGTTTCTCTTTGTGTGATTGTAAAGCCCCCTGAGACTCTAGCTGTGATTCAATAGACTTGACTTGACAAGAACACAGTATTTTAAAGTATAAAATATTCAAGAAAATACAACATTATCTATAAAAAGGTATCTAAATACCTATGAATATAGAATACCAAAATAGCTGAATTGGGACAAGTAAGATGGCGTGAAAGGTTTATCTGTGCACACATTGCAAACAGAATTAACAGTTACAAATATACAATGTCCACATTTAGGGATACTTTACAGTATTGTTGACACATTTAGGTTTGTGCTTGTAAGAGACATACTGTGCTGTACTAGAGTAAACTCTTCCATTGAAATTTGGCTTGAATGTTAAGGGAAATGTTTATCATGCCCCCTTCACGTCTAAGGGGCACGATAAAGTTGGGTATCCTAACGTCATTCTGCTATAAACCTGCTTGTAATACTTTTGTCAGTCCGAATATAAAGCTATGCGGAGCCTGCAACAACTACCCCTCCAGTTTTCAACATCAATCTTAAATACAATCTGCTAATGGGGCAACTGGCAATACTTGCATGAAATAATTTGCTCAGCAGTTCATGAATTGGTACGTTCATAGATAAAAATGGAAAACTGAACTTCCTGGCTTGAAATGACCAATACACAACCACGATGAAAGCAAATTTTATTAGCAATTATAGACCTTGATGAAAAGAGGATGGTGTGGAAAGTGTTTGACAATCCAAATTTGCTATTAGAGCGATGTATACTCACACCAAAAAACAATATTTCTGTCTGCGTTATGAAATGACCTCTGTACTCTGGGCTGCAGTCATTTGGTTCCTCTTCAGATCGATTGATGGGGATTCTGTGTTGACTTCTTCTGAGGTTGCCACTATGGCCCCAGGTAAGCCCCCCATTTTGAATTGAGGCAATGAGCCTGGCAGAACTTGGTATCGGCAAGTTACATCAGTTATCGGTTTACTGCATTTTGGTACATGGCAGCCTTAGTTTATTTAATGGTGGAAAACAACTGGTTCTATCTAAGTCACTTCGCCCATTGAACCCAAACCCATGGTCAAAGTCTGTACTGTTTAGCAAAAGTAATGGATTGGATCAGTATTCAGTATCGCCCAATACTCAAAAGACTTCACAGTGAAAAAGCGATATCCATGTATCCCCATTACCAACCAGCACAGCGGAAAGGAAATACTCTTTGGTATCTGTTTTTGTGGGATGTTTTTCGATAGAGAATCTAACAAAATACCAGGCAGCGTTCTCAGCTTGTGTGGAAATGGAACTCAGTTCTTTTTACATTGCTAATTATGTCACTAGTATGAATCATTCATTCATCTCTCTGACAAAGGAAAACACTTGATTGCTCAACACCCGACAGCTCCACAGCCAAAGTCAAGTATGATCTTTTTGATAATGAGACGTGTGGGAGGGATGGGAAAAGGCAAGTGGCATTCAGAGAAGTGGGGAGGGGGGGGGGCAATGGTGTTTGTATTGAGATTAAGCAGTAAATGCTTCCTCACTTCCTGTCTTCAGCTGGTTGATATCAACAAAATATGGGCGAATAATAAGTGTCTCTTTCTGTTGCAGTGGGTCAGAGTCATTGTCAAGTTTATCCAGGCTTTGCTATTAATAAGCTTTGACTTGCTGGCTACAGCTCTTCCCAGGAACATAGGCCAACACCACTCGCAACCTGAGGTTTTAAAGAGGCTTATTTTCCCACTAATTACGGAGGATCGCTTTTCTTGCTGCAACATTTCCTTCTCACCTGTTTCAATATTTTTACTAGGGCTGGGCAGGGATTTGATATTAGCATTTATTGTCTTTGTATTGGAGTGAAATTTGTATAGCTTATTGTCATATCGGAATGCAGTTTTGTTGTCCAAATTAATGATAATGAAAATTTAGGCTATGACTTAAAGTGTCTCATTAATGAGGTCTGAAATATTTGAAGAGCGTGTTATTTGAGAACTAGTTTTGGTTTGACACTATACTTTGCATTACCAAACAATTCAACGGGGTGACCCTCAGTTGGATTCTTAAATGTGGTATTTCTACATAAGTGAGCAGCTATTGTGATATATGAATGTATGTATATGTGTATGTGTGTGTATGTGTGTATTTGTGTATGAATGTATAAGTTGTGGAGTGGGTGGAGAAGAGTGTCAGGAGTGATTTGCAACAGAAGGGTACCAGCAAGAGTTAAAGGGAAGGTTTACAAGATGGTTGTGCGACCAGCTATGTTGTATGGTTTGGAGACAGTGGCACTGACGAAAAGACAGGAGGCGGAGCTGGAGGTGGCAGAGTTGAAGATGCTAAGATTTTCACTGGGAGTGATGAAGAATGATGGGATTAGGAAAGAGTATATTAGAGGGACAGCTCAGGTTGGATAGTTAGGAGACAAAACAAGAGAGGTAAGATTGAGATGGCTTGGACATGTGTGGAGGAGAGATACTGGGTATATTGGGAGAAGGATGCTGAATATGGAGCTG
>NC_079217.1:14018624-14088624 GCF_029633865.1 Lampris incognitus | reverse complement strand
GATGGAGTCATGTACTGTGCTGTAGGTGACTCCATTCCTGTGTTTCCCTCATTCCCTACTAGCATTGTCTCTCATGTTTTTACAAAACCCATTATTACACTGAGAATTGATTTAGCACACATCCAAATGCATTTTAAATGGAAATCAATTGTTCCTTGAGATGTACCCCGGCTGAAAGCCTCACATCTACTGCAGCTCATTCCTAAAAGACTCAAGCATACTACTTTAACACACAGCGCACTCTGTGTTGTCCCGAGTCAATACATATCAGTGTAAATGTGAGACAGACAGAAGAAGCCAGAGTGGGACGAGGGTCAACCCTGAAGCATCCCACATCTGCCGTGTAGTTGTCACATGCTCACTGGGATCAATCTTTGCTCACTTTTCGACTCATTTCCAGCTTCTGGCACCTTTCGGCCATTGTCGTTCTGCACACCATGTCATTTTTTATAAATGTGTAAAACAGACAGGAGTGGAGGTTTTTGATCATTGCCCCCCAGTATTATACAAGTACGTTCTTTCCGTTTTGGCTCAGATCCACTGAATCGTGTGTATGGCATAGTGATGGCCTGACACACTTTTGTGTAAGTGATTTATTTTCCTTTGGTTTTGGGGGAATTGGACTTTCCTATATTCCCCTCAAGGCATGCTCCACATGGCCGGCGGAGAAAAATTTTACAAACGGCAAGATAGTTTTTAAAATTACCTTTCCCCAGTGTGGTCAAGGAGACCCTGTTCATAAACCTCGATCAAGCAGATGGAAAAGACAGATGACAAGACTTAATGCTGGAATAGTGTGTGGAATGCTATATAAATCAAATGACCAAAGATTTTGTGAATATATATATATTTTTTTTTTCCCGTGGATTTATTATACACTTAGATCATACCAAAGAAATCTCCCCGGTGTCTGGTAAATTAATGGAGGAGGTTCTTCATCACAGGCTTGGAGGTTTTTATGGTGTGGGGTGATAGGGTGGCACAGTGAATAGAGAGACTAGTACAACTCAAGGATCGGGTTTCAGGTCCCTGTTTTGGTGAGTGTCTTACCCTGCTAAAGTGTCCTTGAGCAAGAAAGACTGAATCCCTACCAGCTCAGTGACTGTTTTTCTGATGTGGAAACTCTGCTTTGACCTCCCAGTGGAAGGCAGCACGTAAAAAGAGACTTTCCCTACGGGGATCGTTAAAGTATCATATCACTGCTCTTAATATAACCTACTTGAAATAAGGACATATTGTAGACCACTTTTTCCATACATCGAGACCCAGTGTAAAGCGAGAGAATTAACATATTAAGATTGATTACACTGACCTTAGCGAATGAAGTGAGTCTTTTATTATCTCCGCCAGGCGAAGCCCGGAGGGGATTATGCGTTTTATCGTGTGTGTGTGTGTGTGTGTGTGTGTGTGTGTGTGTGTGTGTGTGTGTGTGTGTGTGTGTGTGTGTGTGTGTGTGTGTGTGTGTGTGTGTTCTCCTGGATCGCCACCTTACCGTGGTTGTACCAATGATAACAAGAGCTATGTCGCCTGGAGCTCGGCTCTTGGTAGGGTCACTCAAGGCGGACTGGTCAAGAGGGAGGTTCCAGATGAAGCGCGATCCAACAAAGACCTCAACGGCGGAACTGGCGTAAGACGTCTCCAGATCACAAGGGCAGTGAAGGCTGCAACAGAGGGTGGTCACCAGTCGTCTTGGTTCTCCATGCCATTGGACTCGGGCCACCCCCTGCCAAGGACCGTGTTGGTGACTGCAGGTGCAACAGCCACTCCACGTAAAAGCAGTCACGCGCAGGCGTCCTCCCATTATGCGTCTCCAGGATCGGTCTCTATGCCCACCTGAGGACCCAGAGGGACGACGGTCATACTCGACCCCAAGTGATTGCCGCCATCGATGATGATGATGATGATGATGATGATGATGGTGGTGTGTGTGTGTGTGGCTAATCTTGCAAACTACTGCACCTAGTGCCTACTTTCGGCTGCTCCCGTTCGGGGGTCGCCAAAAGTAGACAGTACAGTAGTAGGTTTTCAGTAGTCACAAACTACTGGACCCATCAGCCTCAAATGTTTTGTTTACAGTTATGTCTGTATGAAGAACCTCTTATGGTTGCAGTGATTCAAAACCTTCGAAAAACATTTGTTCTCGCTATCGCCGCTCACTCTCTAGCTCGCCCGACCAACGTTGCTTTCCTTCGCTGTCCGCTTTGAGTCAGCCGTGCGCATGCGCAACTCACATCACCGGTTGAGTCAGATCGTGCAGCGATAGTGTCAAAACCAAAACATGTATTCAGGTATGAGACCTGAAAGTAAAGAGAAGTCGTTTGTATTCCTTGACAGCAAATCATTCACTGCTGATCTCAGCACAGGAGAACTGGAGGAACGCTGGATAAACCAACAATAATTTGCCTTATTCACCTCGCCTCAGTCGCCACTGTTAAAACTCTGCTATAAAAATACAGTTTCAGGAGAAGGATAATTACAGTCACAGCTGGAAATCATCTCAGTAGCTGCAATAAAATATTTCCCATGGCTGAGCTGTTTTCTTAACCGTTGTTTTGTGTGCAGAGCAGCCATTCACCTTCATTCATTTTATATTGTGAAAACCGTGACGGTTAAACACATTTGAAGTCTTTTAAGGGCTTTGACATTATGACAGCCTGATCTCTGTCATTTCATGTCAGACTTGGTCGCTTTCATGCGAGGGTCCGCCTGGGAGGCTGCACATCCACAGACTGACAGGCAAAACATTTTTATTAGATTTTTTTTTAAGCTTGAACGCTGCATATTAACGTCTTGATGCATGCTCAGTAATCCAGGTAAAGAAATCAAAGCAAGTTGAATCAGTTCATCTGGACACAACGTTTAGTAGATATTAACACCCCCCCCCCAATATTTCCTGTTCAATCGACTTGGGCACTGTACAAAAGTCTTATAATGGCAGGAAAAAACACTGGTTTTTCTGTCCGTGTGTGCGTGTATTTCCCGGGAGGTGAAAAGGGGTTTGTCGCCAAGTCCGAACACCGGAGAAAGGGAGATACGCCTCCTCTAGTATTTTCAAGAAATAGCTTCTGAATCAGTGGGGTGCTATGCTAAAATTCCCTTAGTAGCTCCTTCTCTATAAAGTCAGCCAGCCAATTTCCCCTATAGCAGCATTCCCTGAGCAGCTTGCTGACAGTCTGCTTTTGGTTTAAGACGAAATTGAAAATGTGATTTTTGTGTACTTTAGTAATGTGTTTGTTTTTAAAGTTATTTCCCTGAACTATGGATGTATCTACAGGACACGCTGATATGCGCCCTATTGTCCTCAAATACGGAAAATGTGCCCGTCTGCATTTTATGATTTACTGTATGCTGTCATGTTTGCAAATTGGTTTTTCAGCAGTTTTTAATTTACTTTTTCCGCTTCTGCAATGTTGCATTCTTATTCTTTCCACGTCGAATGTTTTCAAGATTGTTAGGCTATTTTAGACCTTGCTGAGGGTGAGGATCCTTAGCTAACTCTCTCTCCTCAGCCCAGGGATGTCTGTGTTATCTATTATTAAACTATTGTATGGTTGACCCTTGCACCCCATTATTGAGTGCTGCTTGTAATACTGATGAAGCGCCCTCTGTGGATGAACATGTCAGTTGATTGCTCAGAATCTAAATGCTTGTGGGGATGTACCCTTCGCGGTCTCACTGGAAACCAACAACTTTTTTGTTTTTGGCCTACCTTATTAATCCCTGTGAGAAATTCTTCTCTGCATTTAACCCATCCTAGCTGTGTAGCTCGGAGCAGTGGGCAGCTGCCGTGCAGCACCCGGGGACCAACTCCAGTTGGTCTTGCTATGCCTCGGTCAGGGGTACAGACAGGAGTATTAACCCTAACATGCATGTCTTTTTGATGGTGGGGGAAACCGGAGCACCCAGAGAAAACCCACCGCAAACACGGGGAGAACATGCAAACTCCACACAGAGGATGACCAGGGATGACCCCCAAGGTTGGACAACCCCGGGGTTCGAACCCAGGATCTTCTTGCTGTGAGGCGACAGCGCTAACCACTGGCCCACCATGCCGCACAACTTAAGTATTAAAGTGCCATTATATAAATTGCTCATCAGTGATTTCTGTAGTCGAAATGTGGTCAAAACACGGGTCGACCACATTTTGACCAAGCTGTGCTATTAGAATATACTAGAAAGGGGCAGCGTTTGGTGGGATCTGAGACTTTGATCAGTGGGGGTGGTGACATTCCTGCTTTTATCGTATTTGTGATGAGTCTGTAGACAAAAAGTACTTGGACACACATTAGCATTCAGGACTGCATCCCTTGGGGAGGGCAGGGGAACAATACTGCCATATTTATTATAGGAAATTATCATATTTGCATAGAAGTGTTAGTATTTTACCTGGACTGGTGTATTTCATTCAAATAAAGCCTGATGTTTCAGTTTTACTCTCAACAAATTTAAGAGTGCAACTATTTTTTAAGGCATTGGTAAAGAGGAAGTTTAGTAAACTTGTGCTTCTGCACTCCTCTTGGCGCTGTGTCTCCTTTAGCATGCCCCCATTTCACAGTAACCCCGGGAGATCATGATGATGCGTAAACTTGACTACCACTCACATTACCATCATGTTGAAATCAGGGCTGCTGCTCCCTTCTCATTCGGGTAACGCTTACCCGGGGCTATAGGGCTGAAATTTATTGGAAAAAAAAAATCAACATTGTGTTATTTTTTCGTTTTTTATTGTGATATGCATTGCAATACTGAAAGATGAAAAAGGAGTTATATAATTTCACCAGATATATATGCAGCTTTTTAACTTTTGAAGCGCCGTTTGCCAATAATTTATCCACCCTCGCAATGATGAGTGATTTTAGAGCGGGCAATAAGGCAGCTGTTTAAGAATTCATTGAGTCAGAATAAATTATATGATCTGTCAGATGTGTTAGAATATTTTTTTCTTCATTTTTTTTCTATCGAGCAATCAGTTTCATCCCAACTGATTGGCTGAATTTGCCTTACATGGCATCCTTCGCAGTGTGACTACAGCACATGTACGAAGTCAATTCTGAAACAATATAGTATTGTTCAGCCCTGTCAGGGACCCAGCTGAATTCCTGCTGCCTGCTGAGATGTGACTATTATGAAGACTCTGACCATGGCTGACTCTGATGGTGCACAGCGCTCTCATAACAGTCAGTTAATTTGAGAGAAGGTATGATGTGGAGCAGAGACATAGATGCTCGATAGACTCCTCGCTTCCAAATGCTGTGAGATAAACCACACACACACACACACACACACACACACACACACACACACACACACACGTTCACATAAGCACCGCTCATCAGAATGCAGGAAGAAGAGAGCGTAGCTGGAGGTTGTTCCTGTTTGTTTTCGCCCTTCTCGTCTCAAATAGAAGTTATTGGACTGATCGCAGCACTGACCAAAGTTGACAGCCTTACAACGTGCACCACACAGAATCCTGAACACTTGTTTATCCATTACCTTTATTTAATCAGACACACTAACTAAGAAAAGGACCTCACTTGTAAGATTTATTTGCTTTTGTTTTTTCTTCTTCCATCATTGCTGTGCCCTCGTCAAGGGAAGTCTGTCATGCTGATACTTCACCAGTGCTGAGAGGTGGTGTTTCAGTGTTGTTCAGTTTAGCTGTGAGTGCCGAGGTTTATTTTCTAACCTCTTCAGAAGGCGATGTTTAAAACGAAAAGAGCAGACTTGTTTGAACTATTTTATGTTCTTTTGTTGGCCATATAAAGTAGGTCAAAGGTCAGGGCTCTGTATTCTCATGTGTACAGAGGGAAAGGAAATTCTTAGTTGCATGTGTGGTTCCCACAGACTTTAAGATTAAACACCAGCAGTGGCTATAATAAAACAATCAGAAAATAAGAACAGTCAATAAAATAGAGGGCAAAAACTGTAATAAAATGACCAATAAATAGTGACAGACATCAGTGTTGCTATCTAATAATGATAATAATAATAATATAATAATAATGGCAGCGCGGTGGTGCAGTGGTTAGCATGGTCGCCACACAGCAAGAAGGTTCTGGGTTTGAGCCCCGAGGTAGTCCAACCTTGGGGTCGTCCTGGGTCATCCTCTGTGTGGAGTTTGCTTGTTCTCCCCGTGTCTGTGTGGGTTTCCTCCGGGTGCTCCCATTTCCTCCCACAGTCCAAAGACATGTAGGTCAGGTGAATCGGCCGTATTAAATTGTCCCTCTGTGTGTGTGTGTGTGTGTGTGTGTGTGTGTGTGTATGCTGGCCCTGTGTGATGGCCCGGCGGCCTGTCCAGGGTTTCTTTCCGCCTACTGCCCAATGACTGCTGGGATAGGCTCCAGCATCCCCGCAACCATGAGAGCAGGATAAGCGGCTCGGATAATGGATGGAATACTAATAATAATAATAATACACAGGTGACAGTAGTCTGCATTTGAGCATAATCAGTGCACGCAACCCAAATAGAGTTGGATGCGTCATTCTTTGCTCAGTAAAATCAAGATATTTTTTCTTTCTGCCAGTTTATCATCTAATGTGAAGCAGCATCACAAAGTTTGGGCTTAGTTACCTACACTGACTCTGACTCACAGGAGCCACAATGAAACTGGAACTAAAGTCATTATGCTTTTAAATTGCTGCTTATATATATATATATATATATATAGGCCTATAACTTTCTGTGTCTATTTTCACATTTTTGCCTTGTGTTATTCAAAAAAAAAACATTGCAACATAGTTTTTCATGAAGGCTTTTACTCAAGAGGAATTTCACACAGAATTGTACTTTTCGGCTGACTGAATAATTCAATGCGTGCTTGTGTCAATGGAAAAATGGCAAACGTTAATTTTGGGGATAGACGTAATTGTGTTAAGATGACAGGAACCAGAAGGGGTATTTAAAGGCACGGACAATGTTGGACTCAGTGTATCTCTGTATTATTATTAGCCATTTGTATTTATTGATTAGCATAATTATAATACCCCTTATTTCTGAACAGCTACAGCTAATTGATTTGCCTACTGAATTATGTTGGAGAAATGCTGATTTGTCAGCCATGTAATGTTGTGGCTTGTTCATTTGGTTTTTGTCAGTGGGGACAGCTAGTTAAATGATGCTTGCATCGTTGAGCACTTTTGATTATAGTTAATGATGGTTTTTTAATTGAAACTTTGGTTCATGCTCTTTAAGTCAGGCATCTTTAATATCATGTTGCCATGTGTTGTACCAAGCTGTCAGTGGCTGAGTGGTCCCTGTTTATGGATTGGTATTTACTATGTTGTTCCCAAAATGAAGATAATTATTTCCTATATGGCTTGATACTGAGTATAATTACTACCCCCATTCTGTTGGTGGAATACTGTAACAGTGGTCTAATCCTCAACGAATGTAAACCAGACCTTTTTAAAGCCAATGACAAATGTAGTCTACAGGATCAGCAGTCGAAGGACGAGCATTATGAATGCAGGCTTACTTTTGGATGGAGCTGACACAGTCAGCCAAATCCCATCCTAGGTGTTAATGCGTTGTGTGTCCCCCGTAGGAACAAAGCCCTGGATACTGTGCACACATGCTCATTTCTATGGAGATGAGCTGCATCTCTGATCAGCCAAACATGCAAAGTCATATTGCTTCCTGCAGCAGGGCAACAGCCTGTTGCTGTAGAAAGATGTTGACGTCATAAGCCATATGCCGTGTAAAAAAAAAAAAAAAAAAAAAAAAAAGAATAGAAAAAAAGAAGAAGAAAGGCTATATCTGACAACCAGCTCACACCAAGGCTATGGTGCTCACAATTTGGATGTGTTTTATTTATTGAGTTTTATCTAGAACTGGAAATATCCAAAATTGACACAGAGATTGTGCAGATGCTTGATAACTCCTGAACATGTATCTGATTTCAGGTTGCTATCTCAATGCATTCACGAGTTAATGCAAATTTTTTAAAATGAGCTGTTTTGATAAAATGTGATTTGCTTGTATATTGAAACCCTATGGAATATAAAAACAAGAAAACCCTGACCCTGAGAGCAGGATAAGCGGTTTGGATAATAGATGGATGGATGGAAATATCCATCAACTAGCATAGGCTTAACATTGACATGAATGAAGTAGGCAGTTCAGTTTTTTTTGGATATTATACCTTAACATTAGGTAATTATTTGGTTCTCCTAAGGCATGGTGTAGCTGTGAAGCAAACTTTGTGTTTGACACCTAATAAATGAATGCTTGGCATCAAGTTGTGTAATTGGATGTCAGCCTAATGGATTTGACGTTTGAATTGTCTTATTGTGAAAGACTGCAACATAGGAGTATGGCCCGCAGCCTGCCGAATGTACTTAGTCGAAACACAAATTGTTAGTCCAGTTGCTTTCGATATGTGAAAATAATTGAAATAGACTTAAAAAGTGTACATCCTCTGTTCTTAATGACCTTGACACCTGGTACCAGTTCAAAGATGTCTACTGCTGTTCAGTAAATTAGGAAAAATAATTATGTATGCATTTGATTGGGTTTTTTTTTTGCAGTAATTTTTTTTTTTCTATAAATTTTCAAATGAAATTTCGAAATGGTAACATGTACTTATCAATATTCATTAGTTTCATTAGTTTCAGTGCTTTAATGTGCTATTGATGGATTTAGGTCTAGAGACTATTATGTTCAAGATCTCTTTTTGAATGAAAATCTCAGTTGGGGAAAAGCCATATAAGACAAGAAGACTAATAAATTATTTTATATTTTCTTGCTCTCTTGTCTTATAAACCCTGCCTGTCACGTAGATGTAGCCCATTTGAATTGCCATTTAATTTTATACTGTCCTTGCAGTATCCTGCAGGCGACGCACCCCCCCCTTTTTTTTTTTTAATGAGGTCATGGCATGGTGTTGTCAGTTACCTAAATCACGGATGCATCTGTTTCCTTTTCTTTCTTTCGAGTTATCATGCTGAGCCAGCGAATGGAAAAATAAATAGAGACCCTTCTATATAGCCTTCCCAGTGTCACTGTGTAGCGTGCCTGAGCTGAGTCCTATGTGACACGCAGTATGCCATGTGTGATCTGCCACATTACACTTCTGCAAGAAAAAGTGGTAGTTGTTCAAGTATGCTCCTCTCTCAGCTACATAAGTGGTAAAACAAGTGCAATTTAGTTTATAACTGTGATTTAAGGCATCTTAGCTCAGTATTACCAGAAGTGACTGATTTCAAATCGCTGCAGTCAGTGTGCTATGAATGTGAGCCATGACTTGGCTTAGAGTCTTCAGTATTATGCCAATGATGAGGACATTAGAGGCTGAGGTGTCTTCTTCTCATGATCTTTAATGGAGCAAATTCCTCTCCTTTGATTTGAGTCACACTTTATTCTCTGATTTGGCAGGGCTTTAGCTCACAATACCTTGCCATCGGATGACTTAGGCCAGGATGAAGTTGCTCACCCTGCTTTTCTTCTTTCTTCTCGTTTGTGAAGACTTTGCCTTTGTTAAAGGTTAATGTATTCCACCTCCTAGATGTTTATATTTATTGCCCCAGTACAGTCTGGGATGTTTCCATTTCCTGCTGATATTGAAGCATGAAGGACTCTGTAAGACCTTACTGACAGGCTGGTTTAATGTAGCTAAAGTAAGAGAGAAATGTAAGAGGGCTTACTTAGCGTTAAGGATTTGGGCTACAATCAATGCTAAGGGGATCAGCGTGCCATATGATGACAGCATCTATTTTAATGTTTCATTATCCCACTAGCCACATACTATCACATTCTGTTGCGTCAGATTTAATACATTAACTTACATTTTGATGGAGTCTCACCAGTTTGCTGTCCAATATTAAGCCCTGCATCTACTAAAACATCAGTGGTGCATAGCTTGTGATTTAAGTGCCGTTTAATTTCATCTTGCCTCCAGCTCATACCCTGCATATATCTCATACATATATTCAAGCAATAGGCCTAGTAATGGACAACTACATATTCTATTTCCACAGATGAAAAGGGTTCGGAAATAGCAGTTTGACCATTACAATAGAGATGGTGCAACATCATTGCATATTTTTTTTTCCATTTATAGGCAGCACTGGCTGATTTGGATGCTTTCTTAGAATAGAACAGAATAGAATAGAATAGAATGGGTTTGTCATTGTACAAGTACAATGAGATTAGGTTTGCAGCTTCCATACTCAATGCTATAAAACAATCACTAAGGTAAAAATAAAACAAGAAATTAGATAAAATAGCAACAAAGTAGCAACAAAGTGTGAGCAGTATAAACAGTGTTTGGCAGTAGTATTATTTCTGCAAATGTAGTATGGCTCTAATAAGACTCAAAAATACCCTATGGGTGGCATTTGAACCATCCTTCACTCCCAGGGGATTATTTACCAAGAGAGAAGCAAAATGGCAGATACAAAATATGGACTAACTGATTGTGGATTTTTTTCTTTTTTGTTGTTATTAAAAAGCAGATTAGAATACTACGGTTACTACTAAAATACTACCTATAATTATAGGTAGTATTTTCAGAGTTGTTTGAGAGTGGGAACATTTTACTATTACTGAGTCAAAGTTAATGATTTTTTTGAGATTATCCTGTAGCTTGCACATACTTCCTTGACACTACAGCAAAGGTGTCGGCTAAAAGTTTCATTGTTCTTTGGCATTGTGTACCTACCTTGATATCCTTTGCTTTTTTGTATAGCACTGTATTGCGTCTGGCATTGAAAATGAAATTCATTGGTTGCCCGTTAAAGCCATGAGAACATTAAAGCACAACTTCAAGCCGAAGTTAGATGCTGAATTTGTGTTGTGAGACTTGGTCTTCCCTAACACAATCCTCGGGGCAGAGAAGTACACTTGAGAGCTTCAGAGCGTCAAGCTGAGGTGACTGTTGTGATATTTTTGGCTAGTTAACCGGCCACAGCTTGTGGGTGCAGACTTAGTTTTTCAAGAGTAGAGGTGCTCCATGAAGAGTGCTGTTTCGTATCCCAGGTATACTGCGCTGTCGGGGAAGCCATGATCCACACTTCACTGACCTGAAGCAATATGACAAGGTGACTGGGTCAGCTGTTATCTATTGTGATAATTGCAAGAGTGTGTCAGATCGGTGGGAGCAATTCTTCCTCTTTATTACAGCATTGTATGGATCAATAGGAAGTATGGCAGGGATTCTCTGCATGGGTGCCTGGCTTGATTGAGAGGTTACTTGACTGGTTTTATGGTTTCATCTTGGCCTGAGTTCTGGGAGCTTGCAGGTGAATGCTGTCTGGATTATTTTTTTCTCTCTCCTCCCTAGAGTTGTTTTCCTCACCCCCCTCTCTCTGCAGTGGCACTTTGCAAGGCAGGCTTGATGCAGGGCTACGCTGACCTTGAAGTAACTGCAACTTCATCGGGCAGCAAAGAGAGTGTTCAGTTGGGCGAGGTGAGGTGCAGGCAAATGAGCCGATATGAAGTTCAGGACAGCCTTTTCTCCACCCCAGGGTGCAGGAAGACTGTCAAGCTAAATTCAGTTCAGCCTAACAATTCAGTCTTGTTAGATTGATCTCCATCTCTTACAAAAGGATGTGTCTCAGGTGGACTCATGGTCTCTCATGTTAAGAATGAACCCCATTTCCTCTTAACCACATCACCATTTCCATCAGTCATACTCAGCAGATGTCGAGTGTTAATCTCTAAAGATCTTCATGGTTTAGACTAAAAGGGGCTCAGTGGTGTTTAGATTGGCATCATTTAAGAATAAAATCAACTTTTTTCATATTTAATCAGATTTCAACTTTAACTTTGAGACATCAGTACCCTTGGCTCAATTGTGTTCTTGTTAACATTGATCATATCTTTGTAAGTCATGATTATCCTTTGCCCCCCCCCCCTTTTTCTCCATAATTGTACTGTACTTGGTCAATTACCCCACTCTTCCGAGCCGTCCTGGTCACTGCTGCACCCCCTCTGCCGATCCAGGGAGGGCTGCAGACTATCACATGTTTCCTCTGATACATGTGGAGTCGCCGGCCGCATCTTTTCACCTAACAGTGAGGAGTTTCGCCAGGGGGGATGTAGCACGGGGGAGGATCATGCTATTCCCCCCAGTTCCCCCTCACCCCAAATAGGCGCCCTGTCCGATCAGAGGAGGCGCTAGTGCAGCGACCAGGACACATACCCACATCTGGCTTTCCCCCCTGCAGACATGGACAATTGTGTCCGTAGGGACGCCCGCTCAAGGTGGAGGTAACACGGGGATTCAAATCGGCGATCCCCGTGTTGGTAGGCAACAAAATAGACCGCTAAGCCACCCAGACGCCCCCTATGATTTTAATTTGTTTACAACGACCCCTGCCTGCCGCCCAATAACTGCTGGAATAGGCTCCAGCATCCCCACGACCCTGAGAGCAGAATAAGTGGTTCAGATAATGGATGGATGGATGGATACAATGAATGATGGCGTAGGCATTGGGGTCTTCGCTGTGCTCTCTTAGCTTTTTGTCCATCTGTACAGACATTTATGTGGGACAACTTTTATCAGCTGTCCGTCAAGTGTGTTGAACAAATGAGTGAACCACTACCTACTCAGAATTGTCAATGAGGCTTAAAATGTGTTTGCATTGGTAACACTGCAACAAGGTTATTTAATTCAAACAATCAAAATCACCTCAAACCTTTCAGTATACGTTTATCCATTTACAAACGACCTAACCTATTTGGTATTACTATGACTTGCATAAAAGCTACAAATGTTCTTTTAGTGGTGTAACTTTGTACTTTTGTTATTGCATGACATGCCAGTGAGAACACAGGGTCTATTGTACAGTGCTAGTCTCTCTCCTTTTACAAGTGGAACTGGCTACAGTAGCTTGCACAGACAATGAGGTGTGTATCCAAACAAAATCAGCCTGGAAGAGTGAGTCGTCTGAGTGTGCCATTCAAACTAGTTTTTCTGCTGTTATCATAGCCATTGTTGTCTACAGCACCTTGAGCAGCACAGTCTCTATACTTGGAGATCATTTCGCTTCCATAAGGTCGGCTCATGGAAGTCTAGTCTTGCTTTGTTGCAAAAAAAATTCACTACGGCTACCCCTCCCTGTAGGCCAAATGACAAAAATGGGGCATGGCAATAAAACAGAATGAGAAACAAAGGTCTAATAGAATTACAGGAAAAAAAGAAATGGTTGAATAAACTCCCAGTTTCCATTGGAGCCACAGACTTGCTTACATCATTCAAGAAAGGCCTTAAAAATTGTTTTTTTTTTCCAGGCTTACCGTAATCCATAGATGGTTTTCCACAAATCGGTATATTTTTTTGTGCACTGTGGCAGAGGGGGTTGCAGCTGCGCCTTTTCCAAATCAGCCTAAATGGGCTTGGAACAGGTTTAAACCGTGTCCACATGCCCACAAAGACACCAGGAGATAGTGAGAGCTGCAGACATGCACGTGGCGGCCAGTTCTCCCAGCCAAAGACTCTGCAGTTGTCTGATTGTTTTAATTGATTTTATCTCTGGTGTTTGTAATATTGGCATTTTGAAAAAACTGGCTGTTGAGCCTTCAAACAACATCTTCGTCCATGTCTCCGTATTGGACAACCCTGGTAGCACCTTGCTGAAGGCCCGGTTGTGGCAGAGCTTTTTCACGTGCACTTAAATGATTTGCACCAGACACACTCTTGACTATATACTTACTATTACGCTAAGATGTCTGTAGGTTGACACAAATGTATCTGCAAAATTATTGACTCTCGTAAGTAAGTCACTTTGGATAAATGTGTCTGCTGAGTGAGAATGTAAAATGCAATTCAGGTTTGACTCACAATACAAGCATTGCTGAGTTTATTGTTGATTTGATTAAAAGCTGTGGCTTTGCCTTGTGTTTAAGAGCTGGGTCAACTACTATTTGTTGCTTTCAAATAGAGCTAATGAGCCAATCAGAGGTGACTTCACAACACCAGCGATTGTGGTATTTGCATCTGCATATCTGTGCATGTGCTTGCTTTTGTGCTTATCCTCTCTTAAATGTGAAAATATTCCAAGCATGCGTGTGCTCAAGTGATGCAAGTCTTCTTCATGGGTAAATACTGCCTAGTTTTGGCAGACATTTTGCTCCCTTCACCCCTGCCTGAATCTTTTCTGTTGATTTTCTCCTGTCAGAGACAATGTTAAAGCCACAGCTCTGGAAGACAGCTTGCTATAATGGCCATGGAAGGAGTGAGCAAACTGAATCAGACATAAAATCTTGCTAAACTAGTCCTGTTGAGAGACACTTTCAAAAGGAGCTGACTTGGGTGCCCAGACAGACACCTACGTGACTGATCTACAGAGCACAGCAGACTGTCTGGCTCTGTCAAGGTTTGAAACCCTCGCCAGATCGTCAGCATGTGTGGCGGTTGGGCGTGGTGTTGGCTGGAGACGGAGAGCCTAGAGTGGCTCTGTCCCATTCGCAGCACTCCTGCAAGGGGTTAGCCATCAGTCACATTTTCATTATATTTGTGATTAATTCATCATGTGTGTCCCCCCTGCATTGAGACCGGGACCTGAGATACGATGGACAAACCGGAGCTGAGAGCAACGCCTCAGTATAGAAAGAACTGGAATCAAGTAGGTGTTTGTCCAGAAACAGCATGTGAATGTTTTAATACTATATTGTATTGGAACTGATAGAACTGGTGGGTTTAGCTCATCTCAGTGTCAGAACACCCGTCATTTCCAAAACGACCCATGACACTGCCCCCTGTACAACAAAAATGTGTGCTCATCCCACTCAGGACTGGGTTTAAGGGCGCTCAAAAGGATGTGTCAGTCAACAAAAGCAAGTACTTGTATTATTTAGATTGTGTGAAGAAGAACTGGGTAGGAACGAGATGATATTATTTTACAATCCGCGCTGTATTTTTTCACAGAGAACATGAAATAATAGTTCATGAATTACACAGGCCTAATTGTGCGGTGTTTTTCTGCTGTTGCGGTACCGAAGAGAATTGATTTGCTTCGGCGTTCTCGAGGGTGTACTTCAGGCTACTCCGTAAAGTGAGTAATAGGCTAGTACTGCTGTGACTTCATGTAGCGAGTTATCACAGCGAGAGACTCTTTTATGCTATTTCAGCCCCGTTATTCCCTCAAAACAATTAGCGAATGCACAGGTACATGGCAGGTACGTTCTTCAGCTACAGCAATGTTCTCGTATCTGTTTTCAGACAAACAGCTGCAGTTGCCGTCCTTTTGATTCTACTGCCCACTAGGTTGCAGAGGACAGACTGGGCCATTATCCATGTTTCCACAAAGTGTTTTTTGTGTTGTTTTGAATAAAAATAGCATGACGGAAATGGAAAATATCAAATATAAAATTTGTCACTTGTTTGATGGAGATAAACTTTTTATTAGAAAGAAATGTGTTATTTCCATTGTGCTACATTTGCCAAGTTAAAACAAAAAGGGGAGAAAAAAAGTTAATTATCACATGATCAACTATACGTCTCAGTCTAAACTGGTCAGTGTTTCTCTGGGGTGTAGAAGTACTGACATATGGTGTCGGGCACGAAGAACTACATTCAAGTTTTTTTGGTGTACATTTTATTATCAGATGCAACAGGGTATAAACACACCAGTCAGTAACACAAAGGGCAAGTCAGAATAAAACAAAAGTACAAAGTACAGAGAGAAAAAAGGAGAACCAAACAAAATAATTTTTTTGTCAGCTGAATGTATATATGGGAATTGGTTCAACACTGCATGAAAAAAGGAAAAGGCAGTTTTGAGGGGGAACGAAAACTTGAACTAAGTTCAGGGTTTTACTCACTGAAACGGGTCTGATAGAAGCAATTAATTAATTAGCATACTTGTTTTTGTGATATTTAATTATTCACTTGAAATTTATTACAAAATGAATGGAAACATTACTGATGTAGCTTCAGGTCAACCAGTTCAGGTTGTGGGGTCTTGCTTCATTAGCATTCTGCTTTCTTCCACCTAGTTTATCTGGAGCCCCAGAGCATCTAACAGGTAGGAACTAGTTAATGCCACCAGCGTATGAACATATACAAGTGGGATGATGGCTTGGCGGCCTGTCCAGGGTGTTCCCCGCCTGCTGCCCAATGACTGCTGGGATAGGCTCCAGCATCCCCAAGGACCCTGAGAGCAGGATAAGCGGTTTGGATAATGGAATGGAATGATTAATTCAAAAACCATTTGTAAAGATGTTTTGTCTACTGCAAAGTGGACGATCGTCGAATTCCCCACTTAATGAGTGCCATGGTGGCCATGGCTGTCATCATTTTGTATCTCGGGGGTCAGCTTCTTTTAGTTGACAGCTAAATGTGGTCAGAGGCAGAACTGACTCATTCGTTCATCTGCAGCATCATGGATTGAGAATATTTGTGTATTGCATGTGAGCAAAGTTTGCCTTCCCTTCTGTCTTCATTTAGTTGCACTGCTGGAGGTGTGGACATGCTTTAGTTGCCCTCCTCACAGTCTTATGTCAGAAAATCCCCACTCATTTCCTCCTGCTAAGAACTGTCTTTTCAGTCTGTGAGTAGGAGTTTTCACAGTACTTCTGGCCATCCAGCGTCTTTCAGTGCTGGACAAGTGTTCTGCCCGTTTATGAGATTGAGCATAACCTGTTATATGGAGGTCATCTTGACCTTGTCACAGAGAAAGAGGGAAGTAGTTAGGGTCTTGGAGAAAGAGTGAGCAGAGTTGAGGAAGTGGTGCTCTGCACAGTTAAGGGCATGTTCAGATGGCAGGTTTTTTTTTAACCTTCAGTGTACACGTTGCTTTTCATTAATTTTATCGAGATGCTGCACCTCACAGCTTTTCTACCTGTGCCTCACTTCTTGTGTATTTTATGCACGCACTCCAAGCAGAAAAGTTGAAAATGCGTCATGTGCTTGGGGGGCCTGGGGCTTTCTCCATCATTCTGTTCAGTCACCTTGAGCAAGCGGGTCTATCACAATGGAAGAGGAGAAGCTATGCGCTTCGCGCGTTTTCGCAGTCTAGCAAAGTCCACCATCTGAATACCGAACAGCTATCCATAGCTATGTTTGAGCCTGTGGTATTCAGTTCACAAATAATCCAGTAACCATGTTTGAATCAGTTGCACAGATTCAGAGTGATTCAGATACACACGTCTAGTTACAGTACTGTAATGCTTATATCAGTTGTGAGATACAGACAAACTGGATTTATTTCTTGCTGGCCAAAATCATTCTGCCTAACAGCTTTCATATGATTGTCCACTGGACTCCTTGTGAATTATGAATGAATTAATTATGAATTATGCTATCCTGCATAGCTGTAGTTGTTCCACCAGACAGACTCTTGGCCTTTGACTCTTTGCATGGCTGGAGTCCTCCATCTTGCTTTAATCAGCAACGTCCTGCATGTCGTCCTGTCGAGTAACCATGTCTTCAAAGTAATTCTGCTGATGATGGAACTAGATGTCTCATGCAATTATTCATTGGACTAAAGGACCGAATACCCATTGACATAGGTGCCATCACCAGTGTAAAAGTAGTATTGCCAAACTTTCTCGCCAAGCACAATACACTGTATGCGTTCGATAAATGACTCATAAAGTTGCCTATTTTGTACTGTATGGTTATTGTACATTTAAATGTGAAATATTTTAACAATGTAATTGTGGATCATATCACTGTGATGTAACAGTTTCCCACAGTTTTTAAAAAACTTTTTTTTTTTTACTATGGTTGGTGAACCCAAACCCTATAGTGTGGTCAAGAAGCATGAACCCCAATTAAGACAATTATCGCAATTATTCATTCGTTCATTGTCCGAACCGCTTATCCTGCTCTCAGGGTCGCAGGGATGCTGGAGCCTATCCCAGCAGGCATTGGGCGGCAGGCGGGGAGACATCCTGGACAAAACCGCCTATCGCAATTGTAATATCTAAATAATACTCTTTAAATCATGAATTAAGTCTTAGCAGCAGCTGACAGCTGAGTCAAGTACTTGTCTGGACCACTCAACATTAGAAACTGAGTAACACATGCAACAATGCTTCAGTCAGAAATACGACCAACTGTTGTACAATACTGATAACGATGCCAGATATTCTTGTTTTTATGTCCACATCTCACCTGTGATTTGAAGTCTAGGTAGATGATAGTGACACAGTCAGTCGACACGTCTCTTCCTGTTGACAGCTGTTTCCTGCTGTCTCTGGTCATGGCGGTGGCGGAGAGGAATGTTCCAATTGTTTACTACAACACTGCACCCACACCACCATGGTAGTCATGCACGGGAACATAGGTGGCGCAATGTTTCTTATCTAGCTTATTGATAAAGTAAAATGTTTTCATATATCACAGCAGATGCAATCAGGTTCTTCCATCCCGGCCATTATCCAAACCGCTTATCCCAATTGGGGTTGCGGGATGCCAGAGCCTATCCCAGTAATCGTTGAGCGGCGAGACACCCTGGACAGGTCACAGTCCATCACAGGGCCGACACATTCACACCTAGGGACAATTTAGTATGGCCGATTCACCTGACCTACATGTCTTTGGACTGTGGGAGGAAACCAGAGCACCCATAGGAAACCCACGCAGACACGGGGAGAACATGCAAACTTCACACAGAGGACGACTGGGGATGACCCCCAAGGTTGGACAACCCCGGGGTTCGAACCCACAACCCTCTTGCTGTGAGGCGACCGCGCTAACCGCTACGTCACCGTGCCACCCTCAATCAATCAGAGTCTTCACTACATAAAATTGGGTTTTCATTACAGGTTACTTAAGTCTTCTAAATGAAATAAACACCATATTGTCTGTAAAAAAGTAGTATTGCCAGGCAATACTTGTTTGAGAAGTAGTATTACCATGGCAATACTGGCAATACTGACAATACTGATGGCGGCGGACATGCCCATTGGATCGTTTATGGTGTGTTAGATTTGTGCTTTATTTATACCAGTGACTGTGGGGATAAAGGGATTAGCTTTCTTTTATCTAATTCATTGCCATAGCATGTTTGGAACAGCACAAGTTACACCCAGCATTGACCTAATCAAGCCCCTTAATCTATCCCTCTTACTTCAGCTCCAGCATTTCTGCTTGTCTCCTTGCCCACTACAACAGTGGATTGTGTCAGATAAGACTCCAGAATGACCCTTCAGGGAGACACGTTCAGTCTCTGATAGCACGTTTATTCCTTGTCGGAGGACAATCTGTGCCTCTAGGTCCAACTCTTGACTCGGTATTGCCATGGAGAGTGCGTCTGTGTTTCTGCAGTGAACCGTGTGATTGCCATGTGTCAGAGAGCATGGCCCACTTTCACCCCGGGCATCTGCAGATTACAGCATGTACGTCACCCAAGTGGCTATGTTTCCTGGCCGTCCAGTCCCCCCTCTCCTCTCCTCTCATCTCTTCTCCTCCCTAGCTCATCAGGCATTGGCGGAGCACTCTGTGAACAGTCACAAACTACGCTGCAGGTGACTGTGAATAGACAGTATGGTAGCAATACTTACATGCGGTCGATGTTGATAATGGTATATGCTTTTAGCTTTAGAGGTGCATTATTTGATGGCCACCTTTTTGGTCTATCAGAAATCGTTTTTTAATGTATTTATTCAGACCTTTTATACTGTAACTACTGTTTTCCCTAACATTAATTTTCTAATTTTTTTTTCTCTTTGGCTTTACTGTTTGAAGGAATCCTTCACTAAAGCTACCATGTTCATATTTGCCTATTTCTCCCAAGGGTTTTGTTGATAATTTTGATGATGAGATATTTTTCAAAATGTTGATTACAAAATGGTATGCCCCAACGTTGTATCAACTCTCTTTATTTAATCAATATCCCTTGGTTTACTATGTTCAAGGTTTGGAGAATGGGTAATGGGGAGGGCTTCTTGCTGTGAGCAAGCTCCGCCGTCGCCGCCATCAGCTGCCTGGGATATTTTAGAGCCATCTGGCCTCTCTGTCTGGACCCAGTTTACTCTACCACACCCCAGTCTGTGTTTAATAGACTGCCACATGTGCTCATGCTCATCACATAACAGGCTTGATTTGGACTCAGTAGCAGGAGGATATTGTGATGCACTTTGTGTTGCACAAACATATTCAAATGCACACAGACACGGATTCATACACATTTCTATATATCATTTGGGCCTGGTAATTCAAATCATCTAAACTACCTTAAACTCAGTGTATATTACCCTTATATCTTTATGAATTAACACTGGTTTACTTAAGTCAGCTAAGATAAACCTACTTTAAAGGTATGAAAGAATAAAGACCACGAAGGCCACATGATGTACATAGAAGTACATCACGTACAAACTGGCTGATCGTGTTCCCTACCCATTTTATTTTATTTGAATTGAGAAACTCCACCACATGGTGTTACCCTGTGGCCTTCATCACATGTTCATGAAGGACTGATTCAGAGAATTATACACTTTATGGATGCTGGTCATTTGAGCTATGCACACAATCTTCCAAGCTGCTCAATTTGCTGATGCTATAGCCTGAAACTGACAAGTGCTCTTCATCTGTCAGCACATGTGGATTAGAGGGGTACAGCGCCGATGTTTTTCCCAGCTCATGAGCGTGCCATTCTGCTCAGCAGCTTCATGAACTACTCGGATTGATGCAAACAGGTTGTGTTGATGCAACTAATTGCATGGTAGCTCAAATAAGAACATAGCAGAACCATCAGTCAACTTGTGCTTAGATTGTAATACAAACACACTCACATGCACACACACACACAAAATCTCACGTAAATGCACACACAAAGAAAGTATGCAAGTGTGATTAACAGATTGTGGTCATTTTCTGGTTGCCACCGTCTTTTTAATGGAAATACATTTCTGTTGAAGGCACATCAGGTTTTATTCTTCGAAACTCCCTGAGCTAGTGATTGAGCGAGTGATTCCCACTGCAGCCTTTCTCTCCATCATATTTTCCAACAAACTGTGGATCTTCGGTCTAAAATGGACAGTTTGTAATTGCTATTGTTCCTCCTGCAACTCACCACCAAAGACCACCAGTAGCAGCTTTTCATGCAAACAATCCTTGGTTGTTTTTTGTTTATTTTTGTTACCTGGCATTTTTTGGATGGGTGTCGATGAGCAATTTGACATCTAGTTTGAGAGAAAAGCATAATGTGTGTTGCCTTTCTCTGCTATAAGCTGAGCTCAGTACTCAATTGTGTTGTTTTATTTTGCTGTGACTTGGTTCAATGGAGCTTTTGGAGCTTGTAGAAATCTCTGCTGCAGAGGGGGCAAAGAATTGTCTCCCTCGCCGGGTTTGTCACAGAGTCCTCAGACACTGGGATTGGGCGAATGTATGATATCACACATTATCACACACTCTGGCAAACCCTCAGAGCTGGCTACAAAATGAGAGGGAATTTGTGTTTTGCACGCTTGCACTCACCCACATCCTTTAATGTATGGCGCACATGTGCATGTGCGCGCCCGTGTGTGTGTTTGTTTGTGTGTGCACGCTTGTGTATCGTCGCTCTTCCTTTCTTTATGGAGCGCCCAGGCTTATCTTGAATTATTCATTCTCTTTTCGTTTTCTCCCAGTGTGAGCATGACAGTCGGAAGAGAAGGGAAGACTCACCCCTGCCTCTCCTTACTGCCCTGTTTAATGAACTCCCATTTTCGTTTTATTACGGTCTTACTGAGGGAATTAAATGTTTTGGACATCACAGCCTTGTTTGTAGTTGGCTCAGTAAATATTTGGGCAACTGCATTTTAGCCGCGTACTTTTATTACATTATATGAAAAGACACAATGACCAAAAGGTTTAAGTGCAAGTCGCCTAGACCATAGGGTACTTCCAGTCCATTCTCATCAAATGAATTGTCAAGGGGAGAACACTAGTCTTTATTGTACTCCCTGCCCCCACCTCCCATGGCTATTTCAAAATGCATTCCTCCACTTGGAGATTGTATTCAGTTGAATGTCTCCCCCACCCCCCCACCAAAACATTTCAGCACAAATTCCAGCTCACTGCTACATGGCACCACTAAGCATCATATATTAAACTTTCAATACATATTCAAGTTAATGTCGAAACAGTAAAGTTTTCAATCAGAATCAGAATACTTTATTCATCCCCGAGGGGAAATTGGGTATTTTCAGTTTTTATTAAGTTTACTATATCTTAACTAAATAATCAATATAATATTTTTCCACACCCTTACAGAATGATTGGTTTGAGAGTGTAGATTATGATTTGAATTTCCCCCATTTCTGATCTGTTTGCAAATTTCACCCACATGTTGGTATTCTGCTGAAATTATTTTGACTTGAAAATTGAAGTTTGATGCCATCTTTCAATTTAAAGCCTTCTTTCAATTTAAAGCTGCTGTAGGTAACTTTGGAGTGGTGCAAAATTTTGACATAACACCCCCCAACCCCCCCCCCAAACAAACAAAAACACTCTCCCTCTGCTTCTTCCTTCCCTTCTCCAAACCAGCATCATGCATAAGCATGAGTTTACCTGTTGCAACCATTGTAACCAGCATTGTAACCATTGTAACTGGCCAAATTTGTATTGTCGTTGAAATATTTTTTTCTTGTGCACAATGCCATGAAGACAGCAAAATGTTTTGCCATTTTTAATCTATGGATGTAAAAAACATTTTCAGGGAATGTCTTAGTTACACCGAAATTGTTGTTAGGCGAGGCAAGGCAAATTTATTTGTATAGCACATTTCAGCGTCAAGGCAAGTCCAAGTGCTTTACATAAAACAAGAAAGGCATTAAGAAAAGCAACATAAAGCAATAAAATGCATTTAAAAACAAGACTAAAAGTTACAGAGCAGTGTAAAATAATAATCAAAAGCTTCCTGTTTTATTTAAAGGCAGTGGCCAACAGGAAAGTCTTAAGCCTTGATTTAAACAAACTGAGAGTTGCAGCAGACCTGCAAATTTCTGGGAGTTTGTTCCAGATATGTGGTACATAAAAACTGAAAGCTGCCTTTCCATGTTTAGTTTTGACTTTGTTGACAGAAAGCAGTCCTGTCCCAGACAATCTGAGAGGTCTGGATGGTTCATAGTGTAGCAGAAGATCAGAAATGTATTTTGGGCCTAAACCATTCAGTGCTTTGTAAACCAAGAGTAGAGATTTAAAATCAATTCTTTGATGGATAGGAAGCCAGTATAATGACCTCAGAACTACAGTGATGTGATACACTTTTTTGATCTTAGTAAGGACTCGAGCAGCAGCATTCCAAATCAGCTGCAGCTGTTTGATAGATTGTTTTTTTTAGAGAGACCTGTAAAGACACAGTTACAGTAGTCGAGTTGACTGAAGTTAAATGCATGGACAAGTTTTTCCAAATCCTGCTAAGACATAAATCCTTTAATTCTTGATGTAGTTTCAGGTAACAGTAGGCTGACTTTGTAATTGTCTTAATGTGACTATATAAATTCAAGTTTTAGTCCATGACTATACCAACATTTCTGGCTTACCGATTGTAGCTGAGCACTGACTTTAGAGGAAGAAGAAGCCACTTTATTTTGTCATTGTACGGTTACAACAACATTTGTTTTCTGCATTTAACCCATCCTTTTGTATAGGAGCAGTGGGCAGCTGCAGTAATTGTTCTTGCTTGGCACCAAAGGCAATTACTTCAGTTTTATCCTTATATATATATATATATGTTTGTAGTATCAAAAAACAAAAAAAAACCCCAAAAAACCAAGAACACATTTATGAAGCAAGCAAATCAATTAATAAATCAACCCAACCATAGCAACCATAAAAAAAAGAAAAAAAAGAAGAGAAAATGAACAGAAAAAAGGGGAGGGGAGCGGGGCATTAATCAGGAGACAAAGATTGAAAAGAGTTAAAAAATATCAAAAAGGGTTGCCATTTGCCATAGAAGTTATCAGAGTTACCTCTCACAGCGTGTTTGATCTTCTCTAGCTTAAGAAAGGACATGGTATCCCTGAGCCACTGAGTGCTGGAGGGAGAAGGTGGCATCTCGCCAGTAAGGAAGTGAAAGCTAGAACATCTAACTGCTTAGAAGTGAATTGGTAGTAGCCTTCTGGGAGCCCAAATATGGCAATATGGGTAGAGACTTTCATAGTTTTTGAAAGTATTTTTGACATAGTATCACAGTACTTCTGCCAAAAACAATATAATTAAAAATAAAAAACTGAAATATTGCATGTACATAAGTATTCACACCCTTTACTCAGTACTTGGTTGAGGCACCATTGGCAGCGATTACAGCCTCAATTCTTCTTGGGTATGAAGCTACAAGCTTGGCACACCTATATTTGGGATATTTCTCCCATTCTTCCCTGCAGATCCTCTCGAGCTCTGTAAGGTTAGATGGGGAGCGTCGCTGCACAGCTGTTTTCATGTCTTTCCAGAGATGTTCAATGGGGTTCAAGTCTGGGCTCTGGCTGGGCCACTCAAGGACATTCACAAACTTGTCCCGAAGCCACTCCTTCGTTGTCTTGGCTGTGTGCTTAGGGTCGTTGTCGTGTTGAAAGGTAAACCTTCGCGCCAGTCTGAGGTCCTGAGCGCCCCGGAGCAGGTTTTCATCAAGGATCTCTCTGTACTTTGCTCCATTCATCTTTCCCTCGATCCTGACTAGTCTCCCAGTTCCTGCCGCTGAAAAACATCCCCACAGTATGATGCTGCCACCACCATGCTTCACTGTAGGGATGGTATTAGCAAGGTGATGAGAGGTGCCTGGTTTCCTCCAGACGTGACATTTGGCATTCAGGCCAAAGAGTTCAATCTTGGTTTCATCAGACCAGAGAATCTTGTTTCTCATGGTCTGAGAGTCCTTTAGGTGCTTTCTGGCAAACTCCAAGCGGGCTGTCATGTGCTTTTTACTGAGCAGAGGCTTCCATCTGGCCACTCTACCATAAAGGCCTTACTGGTGGAGTGCTGCAGAGATGGTTGTCCTTCTGGAAGGTTCGCCCATCTCCACAGAAGAACGCTGGAGCTCTGTCAGAGTGACCATCGGGTTCTTGGTCACTTCCCTGACCAAGGCCCTTTTCCCCCGATTGCTCAGTTTGGCTGGGCGGCCAGCTATAGGAAGAGTCCTGGTGGATCCAAACTTCTTCCATTTACGAATGATGGAGACCACTGTGCTCTTCGGGACCTTCAAAGCTGTAGAATTTTGTTTGTACCCTTCCCCAGATCTGTGCCTCGATACAAATCCTGTCTTGGAGGTCCACAGACAATTTCTTTGACTTCATGGCTTGGTTTCTGCTCTGACATGCACTGTCAACAGTGGGACCTTATATAGACAGGTGTGTGCCTTTCCAAATCATGTCCAATCAATTGAATTTACTACGGGTGGACTCCAATCAAGATGTAGAAAATCTCAAGGATGATCAGTGGAAACAGGATGAACCTGAGCTCAGTTTTGAGTGTCATAGCAAAGGGTGTGAATACTTGTGTACATGCAATATTCCAGTTTTTTATTTTTAATAAATTTGCAAAAAATTCTACAAAACCCTTTTCACTTTGTCATTATGGGGTATTGTGTGTAGATTAATGAGAGAAAAAGGAATGTAATCCATTTTGGAATAAGGCTGTAACATAACAAAATGTGCGGAAAGTGAAGGGGTGTGAATACTTTCCGGATGCACTGTAGATGTTAAACAGAAGTGGCCCGAGAATGGCGCCTTGGGGAACGCCACAGATCATTTTTGTATGCTCAGATTTATAATTACCTACAGACACGAAGTACTCCTTGCCCTTTAAGTAGGATTCAAACCAGTTTGGTGCTGTGCCAGAAAGTCCCACCCAGTTTTCCAATTGGTCTACTGCTGTGGTGTGGTCGAATCCTGACTGGAAGACATCAAAACTGTTGTTTAATGTTAAAAATGTGTTCAGCTGCTGGGAAACAGCTTTTCAATGATTTTACTTAGAAACATGGGGTTTGATATGGGCCTATAATTGTTCATTAGTGAAGTGTCTAGATTATTCTTTTTTAAGAGTGGCTTGATGACTGCAGTTTTCAGGTCCTGTGGGAAGTGACCAGAGCGAAGATACATGTTGAAAATTTGTAGAAGATCTGAGGCCGTGCAATTAGAAACATTTTAAAAATGCCTGTTGGCAGAATATCAAGGCAGCAGGAGGATGATTTCAGATGTTGTATAATGTCCTCCAAGATTTTATGGCTGATGGGATCAAATTATGTCATGCTATTTGAATTGATTTTAGGTGAAGACCTGTACCTAGTATGGAGGCACTGACTGCCAGTCTAATTTTCTGAATTTTGTCATTGAAGAAGGAGGCAAGTTCATTGCAGGCCCTGGTAGATAGAAATTCAGAGGCAGCTACCACAGGACAGTTTGTTAGCCTGTAGACAGTAGCAAACAAGGCACACACATTGTTGTTGTTTTTGGCAATGATGTCAGAGAAGTAAAACTGCCTTGCATTTCTTAGTTACAAATTAAAATGTGCAGTCTCTCTTTGTAGATGTTGTAATGAACAATAAGATTTGTCTTGATGCATGCTCAATAATCCAGGTAAGAAAATCCACCTCTTCAGTTGGAAGAGGTCACTTAGTTGAGTGATGAACCGTATCTGTCAATAAATGTATTCAGATGAACTGATACGACCCTCTTTGATTAACAGTAAGATTTGTTTTTCACCACATGTATTCAGCTTTACGACACTCTTTTTTTTCCTCTATTTTGACCAGCGTGGCACATCTCAATGGAGAGCTTTTCTTACCAGAGACCCCGTTCACCTTAGTGGGTGCAATGGCATCAATAACATCTGTAATTTTAGAATTAAATTTTCTACAAGCTCATTGACTGAGACCTGAGAGAGGATGGAAGTGGAAGAAAAAGCCTGAATAAACATTTCACTGGTGCTTTCGGTGATATGCTGTTTTGTGATTACCTTTGTTTGAGCATTTGTGTGCACGAAGATAGTACTCTCAAAGAAAACACAGGAATGATGGGAGAGAGCAACATCAGTCACCACAACCTTAGAAATGTTCAGACCCTTGGAGGTAATTAAGTCCAGAGTGTGCTCCTTGTTGTGTGTGGGCTCTGTCACATGCTGAGTCAGACCATAATTATCAAGAACACAACACAGTTCTTAAGTTTCTCTGTCCTGAGGATTGTCAGCATGGATGTTTAAACCACCAGCAATAAATACACTGTGAAATTGTCAAATTCAATACAGATTATAGACAGCAGTTCAGTTAAGAGGACTTCAACTAAAGAGCTACATATTGAAAAGAAGCAACATTTCCATGAGATATCTTCTTGCATTGAAGAGAATCGTTAAACAAAATGGCAACTCCACCTCCTTTCTTGTGCTTTCTGGTTTTGCTCACAAAACTGATGTTGGTAGGGGTTGACTCAATAAGAACAGTTGCACTGTTGTCTTGGTCTAACCAAGTTTCAGTTAAAAACATAAAATTGAGATTGTGCTTAATGATAAAATCATTGATTAAAAGTGTTTTCCTGCCAAAGACCTGATGTTTAGTAACACAAAATTTAGTGTGTGTTAAGGGTATTATCTGCCCAATTTTTTTTTGTGACAGGCTGTGGCTGCTGACGTACAACTGGAGTCAGATAAAGTAGCTGTGCACTTTGAGTACACTTTGTTCTTCCTTAAGCTGGTCAAAACGAATTGCAGACCTCAAGAGTTGCTCCTCGCTGTCTGGGATGGACTGTATCAGCAGCAGTGGGTCCATACCCAGTGAGTAGAGGGAGAAATGAGCTGAAGGGGGGGGGGGGAGTGGGGTAAGGAACCAGTTGGTCCTAGTAGTCAGCATACCCTGAAATGCTGACTGCAGGGAGACTGCTCTTGGTTCGTTTGGATAAGCGGGAACTTTTGGTGCCACATAGTAATATCTCATCAATTCCTCATGTGAGATATCGCTGAGAGGTAAGGAGGGGGCTTGGAATGATCCATGTAGTGTTCCTTGTTTGCTTCGGTAGGAGAGATTGCTAATTTTCCCCCCAGACTTTCCTGACCCTTTCCAAATACTAGCAGTGGGGTGCTGGAGGACTTAGGTTAAGTTGGCAGTAAGCATGTGGAAGCCCACTCTGTTTAAATGAACCCTGCTCATTCTGAAACAGTTTTGTTGCTGCCTCTCCCAGTTTGTTCCAGTTGCCCCTCCCACTGTCTCTGAACTCATCAGCTCATCAAAATCCACAACCTGCTCCCTTGATCCCCTCCCTGCCCTATGCCCCTACCTCACCAACCTTTTTCAATTCCTCACTGTCCCATAGAATTGTCCCCTCTACCTTCAAAGCTGCTACTGTCACCCCAATTCTCAAGAAACCTGGTCTTGATCCATCCTGCCTCAACCACTACCGGCAATCTCCAACCTCTCCTTCCTCTCAAAAACCCTGGAACACCTTGTTGCCACACAACTCCAAACCTACCTACAGTCCAACAACCTACTCGAACCCCTCTAGTCCAGTTTTCACCCACTCCACAGCACTGAAACTGCACTCCTGAAAGTACTCAACGACCTCCTCACCTCTTCTGATACTGGAGCCCTTAACATCTTCATCCTCCTTGACCTGAGTGCAGCCTTTGCTACTGTGAGCTAGAGCTGTGAACGAATGCCAAAAATAGGCCTCGAACGAATAACGAATATTACACACTGAGGTTCGAATGGCATTCGAATACCTTGAATTTGCATATCACCCCCAAAAATCAATACAGAGAGAGTAAGTCTATTGTAGCCCGTGTTTTTATTAACAGCATATTTATGACAACATACAACTCCAGCACATTGTCCGCACATATTAGTCCAAAAACTGTTGTTGAGCCCCCCTAAACATAAAATAAATCTGACTAGGAAAAGGCCAGATGATGTTAACTAGGGCCTACTCTAAGTAACATACAAGTAAAATAAATCTGACTAGGAAAAGGCCAGATGGTGTTAACGAATTTACCGTAAGTAACATAGGCATAGTAAATTATCCATGACCCACGGGGCTTAAAAAAATAAAATCAAGAGTCCTACTCACTGTAGTAGTATAAGAAGTTGTGCTAATAGTGGTTTGCGAGAAAAACCAAAGCGTCCACGTGTTCAGACTCGAGAGCGCTCCTTTTTTTGGTGACTATGTTTCCCGCATCAGAAAAGACACGCTCAGAGCGCACGGATGTCCCTGGCACGGCGAGGTATCTCTGAGCCATCTTCCCGAGGTGTGGATATTTTCCGGAACCACACGCCTTCCACCAGAGAAGTGGGTTTTGGTTGGCAGGCGTTGTTGCTTGGCCTGGGCAGGAGTTGACGTACCGGTAAACGTTACGGAATCGTCTGCTAGCTTTTCGGGATGTTTAGCATCGAGATGATTGCTCAGGTTGGTAGTGGTGGTGCGGTAGGACAGTTCTGTCTTGCATATTTTGCAAACAACTTTGTCACGGGTTCTCTCTTCGATTTTCCCATTAACAGCCCAAAACCCAAAGAATTTCCATACGTAACTTCTCAGATGTTGTGGAGTATGAATGACTCTCGCAGGAGATGTGCTAGTGCTAGCGCTTAGGTCACAGCCAACGTTCTTCTCGGATTCCGCCATTTCCTGTGTTCTATGAGCCCGCCCGCTCGGCGTGGGAACTGACAAGAGCTTTTTAATTTCCGGTTTTACTACGGATGTAGGCTATGCTTATTTTCATAAAATACGTTTCACGAAACCATCATTTATTTCCATTTAAACGTGTGTGCATTAATAATAATAATATTAATAAGGGGGAAAAAATATATTAAAAAAATATATTACAAAAAATCGAATTTCATATTTTCATATTCAAATTCGAATATTATTACCATAATTCGAATGTACATTCGAATTTCAAATGCTATCTGACAGGCCTACTGTGAGCCACGACATCCTGCTCACCAGATTGAAAGATGTCGGTATTGACTGCACCATATTCAGCTGGCTCCAGCCCTACCGCTCCAACAGGTCTCACTTCACAACCCCTCCTCTGTTCCAGCCACAGTCACACAAGGTGTTCCCCAAGGTTCTGTACTCGTCCCACTTCTTCTCATCATCTACATCCTCCCTCTTGTTCAGATTCGCCATTTCAACCTGGACTTCCACTGCTGTGCTGATGACACCCAGATATACCTCAGCACCAAATCCCCACACAATCCACCCCTCTCTCACATTGACTCCTTTCTGTCTGCAATGAAAATCTGGATGCAGCAAAACCTCCTCAAACTCAACAGTGACAAAACGGAACTCCGCTTCATTGGCTCCTCATCCACTCTCAGCCAAATCAACAACTTCACACTCACCATCGATGGCACTACTGTCTCCCCTTCCTCCCAAGCACGCAACCTTGGTGTGATCCTTGAGCCCACCCTCTCCTTTGAGCTCCATATCCGTCCAATTGTCAAATCCTCCTACCACCTTCACAACATTGTGAAAATAAGACCCTCTCTCACACGCCCTGCTGCTGAGACACTGATCCATGCCTTCATCTCCTCTTGCCTTGATTACTGCAACTCACTCCTCTATTGCATCAGTGCTAGGTCTATCAAGAGACTCCAATTGGTCCAGAATGCATCTGCCCGACTTTTAACTTTCACCGAATCCTGGCAGCACATCACCCCAGTCCTAAAAGACCTCAGCTGGTTACCCATCTCCCACAGGATCAATTACAAAATCCTGGTTCTCACTTTCAAAGCCCTTCACCAACTAGCTACCCCATACCTCACAGACCTCTTCTCCCTCTACCAACCCTATCAGTCCCTCAGATCCACCTCAGCCTCCCTTCTCTCCACCCCCAGGTCCAACCCCCTCGGCTTTAATGACCGAGCCTGCTCCTGGGCAGCTCCCAGGCTCCGTACGCCACCAAATCATTAGAGACTCAGAATCCCTCCCACTCTTCCAATCCCGTCTCAAGACACACCTTTTCTCCATTGCCTTTTCTTGCCCCCTTCCCCCCGCCCTCTTATCCACCCCTAATCTGAGGCAGACTAAGGACCGAGCACTTGACCTGCTGCCCCCTCCTCTTGGAACTCCCTCCCCAAGCACATCAGAGACTGCTGCGATCTGCCCAGATTCAAGTCATTAATCAGCTCTCACCTCTTCAGACTTGCTTCCATGTGTGATTAGTGTTGTGTTTCATGTTTTTGGTGTGTTGCTTTTAAGTTTATTCTAATTTATGTAAAGCGTCCTTGAGTATGATGAAAAGCACTGTATAAATGCATTATTATTATTATTATTAACAGCTCTGAGCCATGTGCCATTCCAGGATGAGTGTCATGCACAATAAGTGTGACCGTGCCCAGATGATTGAACACTTGTGGCAGTGTTTGGACCATGTCACTAACCTTAGCACTGGGTAGATGGATGTTTTCAAAACTTTGCTTTTGACACCTATTGTCACCTACCAGCAGCGTCTTCGGTTTGGTGTCTTGTCTAGCTTGGTTAACTTATTTTTCAAATGTCCGTTGCATGTTCTAATGTGACGTCTTTTTTTTGATAACATGACAGTAGCTTTAATGGCTGTTAATCTGTTGTTTACCTCCGGGTGCCGCCGAGAGACGTTCCTCAAAGGCTGGGCTGTATCACGGGCCATGGCTGCACGGGTCTCGGTTTTAGCTTCTGAGCTAGCGGTGTTAATGCTAGTTGTCACATTACTATTGTGCTTACTGAGAGGCAGCTCATCCAAAATAAACTTGTTCCCCAGCCGAACCTGTGGTGAGACATTTGTGGAATTATGTTTGTGTCTGACTCATCTTTTACCCCAGACAACGTCTGCCCAGAGCTCAGGGTTTGACACTGCAGGGGTAGAACAGGTCTTTGGTTTTGCTCCCCGATTTAGCAAATAGCACATATCCAGATCCGTTGTGGTGTCGGTCTCAAGCGGGTTTAGGCCAGATCAGGGAATAGTGTTTGCATAGTCATCGGCATGGGGCTCATTATGTCCGAAAGCCGCTTAGCAACGCGCTTCATGTCCCTGGTTCTGATCGTTAGCCAGTTCAGGGACATCATCTTTGGAAGCAGCAATGAAGAGTGTTAAGTTTTTCGTCCTGTTGTATTTGGTAGACCATAGAGATGCTTTTTTTTCAAGCTCTTTGATTTTCTGGCTGAGCATGGCACAGCTGGTGCATTCAGCGAGGGAGAAGAGAGGGGAGGCATTTTTCCCAAAGCAAAACAAAGCCCCCAGCTGTAAAACATCTCCAAAAAGAAAAGCCAGTCTGTTTCCCCAAGAGCAGTGGGGCTCATTTTGTTTCAGCCTCAGTGCAGTGGACAGTCTTCTCTTTAGAGATGAAATCTGAAAACTCAGTGAAAACCGCGGTCACTTTTAAAATAATCAAGACAAGTACTGCTCGTGAAAAAGTAACAAAGTAGGAAAACTTAAAAGTCAAAGAGCAAAGTGGAGAAGAGCAAGAGCAAATGCGTCTGCACTGTAGTGTGGGCGAGGGCAAGCACTGTCTTACTTATAGGTGAAGTATTTATAAAGATCGCTATTTCCAAAATATTGGACTGCCCAGCATGTGCACATGACATGATTGGCATTGAGTTTGGGATGCTCCTGAGCGGTGATTGGTGGTTTCACTTGGACTGAATGGATTGTTTTTTGAATTGGAATACAGCTTCAGGAGCAGGCAGAGAGACCAGATTTTTTCACAGGACATTTAGTCGGTGCATGTAGGAATTTGACCAAATATGACAAAATTATGTTAAAAAGTTGCCTATAGCAGCTTTAACTTGGGAACACACTAGCTGACTATAATCCGGATTTGATAATGATGACTGATTTTAAATATCTTGGAGAGTCTGCACAAAATGGGGCAGGTCCCTATGGATATTTGGCCCACATTATTTGGTAGTGGGCAGGGTTTTTAGATTCAAATTGGTCACTTCCAGGTTGAGCCTTCGCCAGTTGGAGCTGTCACAATAAGCTCAAACATGCTTGAGCTTGTCGGCAAGAGCGCATGCCTCTATGCCTGCAGTGGTAACCAGTGTGCTTGTCTGACTATAATCCCAAAAAGTCAGTTGTTGAGTATGTGATGGTGAGTCGTTTCCCAGTTGGCTAGGCCTTTAAAAGTCATCTAGTGTATTCCCAGCTAGATGTAAGCCTTTTTTCCCTGTGAAAAAAATCCTACCATGGTAATGCAAACATTTCACTTGAAAAAATTCTCTCATTTCATCTTGGATTTGATGTCAGTTTTGTAAAACGAAAATCTTGTTTTCTTCACTGAAAGACGAAATATGTACTCAGGGCAAGGTTAAAAGTAATAATGCAAGAAGTAACAGTAGGCCAATTTAAAAGATTTCGATTTATACTTTCACTGAACATAAAAATGACAGGGAAAATAAGGCACTCTTACACAGTTGGCTTTTGAATCACGGAGGGACCTTTGGATCATAATCACCCTAATTATTGCAGGCACATACCTCAAATATTCAGTCCAAAGAGATTATTGTAGTCACTAAATCCCCGATTATTCTCAGGAAATTCATAGCACAATGCTAGATATTTATTTTCACACAAACATCTTGCAGCAGAATATGTGATTAAACACTGAAGACATCAAACACTTAAGGCAATGTCATTCTATTTTATCACAGATTTTTCCTTTTGCTTTGTAACCCCCCCCCCCACCACCACACACACACACACACACAAACACACAGCCACACACACCATTGTTGAACACCCTTGATGTCTGGATGTACAGCATTGCATATGGGCTAGCCCCACCATGTGACTCTATCCAGGCTGGGAAGAACTGCATGCTGAGATTTGGGACATTTATTAATCCTTGCTCACATGCAAATACACACATCAAATTACTTTAATTTCCAACTCTCATTCTGGCAGAGATTCAAACTGCCGGGCGACACTTGCTTCCAGCTTCAATTTCATTTTTAAAAACAGAATCGGGATCCGGCACATTCTGTGTTGCTTGTTACTCATCAAACATCAATGATTCGGAAAATGTTGTCATATACAATGAGATGAGAATTTTCCAT
Source organism: Lampris incognitus (assembly GCF_029633865.1). Taxonomy (NCBI): domain Eukaryota; kingdom Metazoa; phylum Chordata; class Actinopteri; order Lampriformes; family Lampridae; genus Lampris; species Lampris incognitus. Next base: position 14,054,735 of record NC_079217.1, on the reverse strand, counting down.
GTGAGAAAGCAAACAAAGTGATAAATAACAGCCTTCAGTTTGATGACAGATTTTCTCTCGTACAAGAAAAGGAAAAATAGGCCCAGGAGGCACCATTTGTGGTTGAGGCGGGCCATTGTTTAATAAAATTTCTTATCAATATTACGTCATCACCCTTGATGAATCTAAGACACAATATCAAAATCTCTTAATTGCCAGAGAATTTAGATCTTGCTGTTTTTTTTCCCATTTTCTAATGTTATGTGCATGGTTGTAGCAGCATGTGGGGAGTGTGTCTGTGTTCCCTCAGCCCTATGTTCCTTCAGCCCTACTTCACTGAATTTACCTCCTAACCTACCTTAACCTCAACCTCTACCTAACCCTAACCAACCCAACGCTTACCTTACCTAACCACAAGCGATAGCTAACCTATACGGTAGCTAACCCACGGGGCTGAGGGAACATAGGGCTGACCCCAACTGGGCGTGTGTCATTTGAAATAAGGAGGATTAGAAGTCCAGTAAGAGACACGAGTGCTTCAAAAAGGCTGTCTGGGTGCCGTGGCGGTCTATTCCGTTACCAACACGAGGATCGCCGGGTCAAATCCGTGTTACCTCTGGCTTGGTCAAGTGTCCCTACAGACGCAATTGGCCATGTCTGCGGGTAGGAAGCCGGATGTGGGTATGTGTCCTGGTTAGTCGGGGCACCTGTTCGGGGGAAGGGGGAATTGGGGGGAATAGCGTGATCCTCCCACGAAGGAACACCCATTTCTTCATTTTATTCTGAGCGCTGGGTTTGAATACAGGAATGAAGCTGTTGTGGAAATGCACCAGTTGAAGAACTTGGACACAGAGAATAAAGGTTGCAGTGAAAAGTAATTCAAATGGGCATGATTTTGTGAAATTGTGTGTGCATGTGTTTTTGACTTAGTTGCTGCCTTTGGGCTCTGGCATGGGACAAGACATGACCTTTTGTCTCCGGTTAATGATCATGTGTTTCCAGGACTGACAAGCCAGGCCGGTGTGGCAGGCGCTAAGCAGCCAGTAATTAGATTGCAGGGCCAGAGGGAGTAAGGCAGAGCTATGGGTGGCTCTGAGGTATTTGAGAGTGGCGTTGCCCGGGGCAGACCATAGACTACAGTAGGTGAGAGGGTGGCAAGAGAGGGCAGGTGTTGGCCTAAGGGGAGCGTGGCCAGGGCAGAGCGTGAAGCCATATCAGACAGAATTTACAACTGTATCTAGTCCACATGTAACCCCTTCTTCACTGGCGGGCAACGCCAAACACATTTGAACAAGACAACATCCTAATGCTACCAGTTACTAAAGTGTTACAAGCAAATTCAATGGCGCAACAGGATCCTGAGTTCTCAGCGGTGGAATGTTGAGCTGGCCGAACCTCCTGTGCACTAGTAGGCTAGTGCCACTAATGATAATAATAGTGATAAATGATAATAGAAATAATTAACCAGGATATTTATCAGTGTAGTAGCGCGGTGCCTCCACTGAGAAAATACTACACTTACCTAAGGCTTGTGAATGGTGTATCTTCCCAGAATTTAAACAAACCTGTGGTTAAGGCAGATCGTGTAACCCTGCTGTGTACTGAAGTACCGTACACGCTTATTACCAGCACTCCAAAGTAAATGAGCTGCCAATACACCCGAAATACAATTAATAATAATAGGATTTATTGGATAATAATGAGAGAGAGAGGGAGAGAGAGAGAAAAAAAACAGAGAGTACCACACGAGAGTGGTACTGTTGATCAACTAAACATTAATTAAAATTTCACAGGGTGTGACAACCGCTCACAATACACAGAAAGAAAGTATCAAAAGAATACAAAATACCCCGCGCTTTCTGTTGGGGCCCGTTGGTGCACATTAAACCAGTTCTCTGAGCGCAGGGCAAGGCAGACACCCTACGATGCCCAGGCGACGAGACAAAAGTGCGTGGGTGGGTGTGTGTATAAGTGCTCTGCCCAAGTTACTCACGACCCAACGCTCCCACGACCGGGAGGCTGTGTGTAGCTCAGAGGATGGTCGGCGCTGTGCTTGCCGTCGGCTCCCCGGCAGGGCCTCCGATGGTCGGCGCTGTGCTTGCCGTCGGCTCTCCGATGGTCGGCGCTGTGCTTGCCGTCGGCTCCCCGGCAGGGCCTTTGTCCGCAAGATGGCCACAGGTCGCAACGTTCCGAAAATCCCGGCGAAGACAATGGTCCTCCGGTGGGAAACTAAGCAATTTGGCCCGAAACAAACCCCACCAGCAAGCACCCGACCGTGGGCCAATCGCAACCCTCGGGTCCTCAAATGCGGCCAGTACACGGCTGTGTACAAAGTCTCCGCGAAACGAGCACTCAAACGGGACCGCAGAGAGAGAGATAAAAAATGTGACCTCTCTCCTTGGAGCCCGGCTCAATCTCCCAGCTCCCTCCTTTTCGCGAGGAGATCGACCGTTACGACCCCGCGATTTCGCGGGCAGAACACTCCACATCATATCATTGGCCGATAACAAAAATTCAAATAACAAATACATCCCATTGGTCCACATGTTTGGAAACCACACCCACACAGGAAATGTTTAAGACACAAAGCATGCTGGTAAATGAAGTACCAAAGATTTTTTTTTAGATTTTAACGGTCCTTACACACACATTTCCACAGAAAAGGGTGGCTAGAAAAGTAGGATTAGACTTGACTGCAGCTTGACCAACAACAGCAAACCTAGAACTACTGACAAGGCTGTGTGAGGCTAGTTTAAGAGGTGATGATTCCATATCCATCTATTCCACCTGGCTCTGACACCCCAATGCTAAAATAACACAACCATGTGTCTCTCACGGCAATCTTGGCCAGTGCATTCAAAGCATGTGCCATCCCTATAAATTCTCAGAACATATTTGGCCAGATTACCACAGCTATTGGAGTGTGATCAACATCAGCAGATGAACATCAATCACATTAGAGGACAGCAGGGACCCCTCCTTCCTCCTCTCCCCTCCCCCGTTGACTGTTTGCAGACAACCGTGAACTGCCTGCTGCCTGCATGTTAAGTGCAGGAAGAGAGCCGCCCCTCAGCTTGTGGTGCTCTCCCATCAACCTGATTTGGGCACATATATGGAGCCTGCCATTGCAGAGGTTGTCCCCACTCCCAGGAAGCTCTTTTTTTTTCTCCCTCCGAACCCTGACTTCGCTCTCTCAGAAAGTGATGTTTTCAATCGAACAACTGTCACAAACATAAGCCTGTCAAAAATACACATAGAACAGCATACACTGATGGTTTCATGCCGTACATAGTGTGTGGTTTGTCAAGTAATTAACCAACAATTAAATGCATTAAGGCAGAATTATGTAAAATGTATGGAGTGTTGATGTTAGCATCACACTAACCAATCTTTGACTGATATGGCAAAATTGATATTATTTAATTGGATTTTTTTGTAGTTATGAGAATGTGTCATGGATAGAAATAAAATTAAATAAAACAATTTTCATGGACTTAACTTGCATCTTGCTTTCTCCGTTTGTTCCATTGCAAGTATGTTTGTTTGGGATAGCCTACCTGACGTTATGGTTTATATGAATTGTGCAAACTTCTGTTAAGGATACCCATTGAGGAGAGTTGCTTGGAGTTTTCTACAGTGTATATGCAGCCCTGTATGGAAGGACGTGCAATGAAGGAATGGGTGTCCATTTAGCAGAAGCATGCTTTTGCTCTTACTGCTTAAAACTGGGATCAGTCAGTTAAACCATGTGGAGGACAAAAGGGAGAATGGAGTGACAGCCTGTGATATTGGTTGTATTCAAGGGTCTCATGCATGACAAATCCATCTGAAGCAATAAACAAAGCTTACCAGTACGCCTCCAGTGTCTCCAGACCTGATCTACTCAAGCCAAAAGAAAGACCTTCAACAGCAAACCGATTATGTTTCATTACAGAATTTTAATCATTGACACCAACAATTGTGCAATATCATCACCAAACACTGGCATATTCTGCAAGCTGAGCCTACACTTTGTGAACTGACTAAAACTCCTCCCCTCTTCACCTTTCAAAGAGCACCTACCATCAAGGACAGTGTTGTTCACACCTTTCAACCAAACACACCACAACGGTCTTGGCTTGACTTAAAGGGCAATTACAGATGCGGTAGATGCAGCCATTGCAATAATACAACAGATGTGAAGTTCTTCACACACCCGCATACTGGGTAAAAGTTCTCTATAAAACAGTTCACAACTGTAGCACCACCTCTGTGGTGTGTAAACTAACCTGCCCTTGTGGAAAAGCTTATGTTGGCCAGACAAAATGCTGTCTGAAGCAAAGGGTGTCAGAGCATGAAACAGCTATATGCACCGGCAACATGGACTATGCTATGCAATGGCCAAACATTACCATGAAGCCGGCCATGGCTCTCCAGCTTCTTTACGCTTTGTTGGACTTGAACAGGTGTCCACTCCAGTTAGAGGGGGTAATATCGCAAAGCTACTCTCTCAAAGAGAGATGTTTTGGACTTACATGCTATATACAATGGCTTGAATTGTTTCTTCTAAATGTAAAAAAACCCCAACAACAACAACAAAAAACGAAAACAAAAGAACTATCAATTATTAACTGCATCACTCAGATTTATTGTATATATTGTATACAGACTCAGCAGCAATTGGAGTAATGGTTGTGATTTGCCCCTAGAATTGTTGCTTTGTTGCTGGCCACTATTTCCTATGTGGTTTTGGATTGGTTACTTGGCCCCCTAGGTTTATGGATAGCTACTGCATGCTCTGTAAATTAATAGCAGTAGCCTACTGAGTGTTTTGTATTTCGTCACCTTCTTAAAATAATGGCCTACCTCATATTTTCAAGTTTTTCAGAAAACAGAATAAAATGAAATAATGGCCAAACTGAAATAATGGCCGAATAATGGCCGAAGTCATATAAAATGATTTCGGCCATTATTTTACCGTTTTTCACAATTGCTTAAACACATTTCCCAATAGACTACCTCACTTTCTCAAAACCCTAAACACAAATCACAAAACTCACACACAAAATGTAGAATCCTACACTTCTCTTGCGAAAGCACACTTTGCCCTCAAAACAGTGTTAGCTCCTCACTAAATGGTATTTTCTTTTCAAATGACAAACACATACATCATATGAGTAGACATTTCTAAGCACCCATTGAACACTGATGTGCAGAATGGAAAACACTATAGTATGAATGGAAAACACTATACATGAATGCTTTATCAGTAGAATCATGCCTTTCCATGTTCAGTGTTACACTTTCAGCTGTTGGATGTAAAATATTACCATATAATGTTTTTACATATACTCAGCCTCCATCATGGCCAAACCATGGTTGACCACATGATCAATGACAGTGGCCCTAATCTCATCAGAGATTATGGTTCTTCTCCTTCCTCCTCCTTGTCCTCGTCCTCCTCTTCCCCCTCCTCCTCCTCCTTGTCCTCCTCCTCCTTGTCCTCTTCCTCCTCCTCCTCCTACTTCTCTTACTCTCACTCCTCTGCCTTGCTGCTCACCTCTCTCTTCAATGTTGCCACCATCCATTGTTCTCCAAACAAACCAGGAGCTCATCTGTGATCCTTCTATGGCAAATTGCTGATTGCAAAGTACACAACAGCCTTTGGGGTTTAGAAATGTGATTGGCAGTGTGTTCTGTGTGAACACCAAGAGAGGGAATTCAGGAAGAGTGTGCAAGACATAGAGAATTGTGTGTAGTGTTGTGAAAAATGTGTGGTATAGAATGGGAATATGAGTCTAAAGCAGAAAATGTGCTTGGCGTTCAGCAGAACTGGTTTAGGCAGTTGGTACATGAGTTTCAGGTTGTGCACATTGTGTCTGATGTTCCAATTAATGTGTTTAAACAATTGTGAAAAACTGTAAGAAGGTGACGATTTCTTCCAATTTTGTCTATATTGTCTATTTCCCAGGTACCTAATCTTTATTCTGTGATTAGTAATTGCTGAATTGGATGTTGATCTTACCTCAAAAGTGTATTAGTATGAATTAGGTTTGAACCTTTTTATCTTTTTTTTTGGTCTGTTATGTGACCTTTACTGATCTGTGTCATGTAACCTTTGCATGTGACCTTGCTGACCTGTCATGTGACCATTTCATGTCCTGTACCATGTGACCACTATGAAGCCCTATGGCTTGTAGCAGTAGGCTGAAATGGTAGCATTTATTTTAGCATGCTGGCCAAAATAAATTGGTGAAAATGAGGCACTGCCCCTGTCCTTTTTCATATTGGTGAGTGCCACCCTACATACTTGGATGTGGTTTTTGAAGTATATGTTTTTTTGGGTTTAGCACCACAGTAAGAGTTTCTTTCAGGGAAGGCGCATCCAACTCCTCCATTACAACTGGGATAACTCAGTTAAACCACGTGGGGGACAAAAGGGAGAATGGAGTGAGAGCCTGTGATATTAGTTGTATTCAGGGGTCTCATGCATGAAAAATGGCAGCCCTCCTATTCCCCTTGTTCCTGCAGCATAGTAACATGACTTTCTATCCCTGCCTGCAGCAATTTATTAAAAAACAGAAAAAAAGTGGACACCAAATATCTGTGTCGGGACTCAGGAGAGTGGGAGTGATGGACTGTGGGAGCTCTTGCAGTGGAGTGCACATGTACCCTAAATGTGCAGAGCAGTGAAGCTGAGACAAAAAATGGGTGTCACAGTGGGTCTTTATTGTTGCTGACCCCGTGGGGTTTTTTTGGGGGGGGGGGAGTCAGCCCAAAATTCAGGTATGAAATTTTCAGTCTGTCCAGTTTCCTGACAGTGATTCCACTAGGGCTGAACAATATATTGTTTCCGCATCGACATCGCAATGTACAAATGTGCAATAGTGACATTGTGTAGTAAATTGCATAGCAAATTTGGTCCAGTCATTTTACGCCAAAACTTTTTTGTGCCTTGATAGAAAACAAAACACTAGCAAGGTCATTTGAAAGAGGTCTGTGGTTCAGTTTATTTTATTTATTTAAAAACTCCTCAGCAAACGGAAGTGTAGCTGCTGCATATTCCTTTTCCAATTTTTGCCATTTGAAAGAAGTTTGTAATTTGGATAGAATAGGCTTGCCCAAAGTGAACACAGTGTGTTGAGTCACACCCGAGTACTGAACAACTGCCTCATTTCCCCCATCTAAAATCCCCCGGCTCATTTCTAAATCATTTCCAAAAAAGGTGCATATATCTGGTGAAATTATTTAACTCTTATTTTTCTTTTAATATCGCAATACGAATGATATGCTATGTTAGTTTTTTTTGCCAATATTCTTCTGCCCTGGTACCCACATGCTAGGTAACATTTTGGTGGTATGAATGAGAGCTCTTCTTTTCACCATTGCCATCGCTGTTGTTCCACTCATACAATCTGCACATAGTATGAGCCATTTTGTTTTATCCGAGAGAAAACCGGCAGCTCAGATTCCGTAAAGCCACGAAGACAGTCTTGTTGCACACGTCTGATAGCTCCAGCACTTGAAATCCAGCCGGTGGATGGCTACTTGATGGTTACATGTAAATAAAAATTACATTAAAGGGAGGAAAGATTAGAGGAATTTAAAAGCGCAAGCCCCGGGCCAGGATTCGGCAGTGTGGGAATGTGAGAGATGCCCCACGTGAAAAGGAAAAGCAGAGTCCCCCCCAAAAAAGGAGGTTTTCCCTTGGCTTATGTAGGCAGTAGATTAGGCGGTGAAAAGGGAAAGCGTGGAGAGGGGATGTGTTCTTGTTTTAGTACTCTATATTTTTAGTTGTTCTCCCCCCTTTGAACGCTTACAGAGGGAAGTAGGCTCATTCCGCTGTTTTGCCTCAGCTAATCAAAGATAAAGCTTTTTTTTAAAAAAAAAACGGGTTTGGAGAAGAGTGCTCATGGTTGAAGGACTACATGGAGAAAATGAAACTAACTAGATAAGGCAGTGAGCTTTGACCTGAATGCAGAGCTACCAGTGTGTTATCTTATTTCTGCCTGTGTGGAATGACGTTCCATTTAAAAGAATGAATTCGGCAAGATTGAAATGGTAGGACAGTGCATTTTATTAGCTATGCAATGACATCGAGAGTTGAGAGCTCAGCTCAACCCCCCCCCCCCCCCCCGTCTCTCTCTCTCTCTGATTCCAGATGTTTGCCAGCCAGCATTTGGAATCACAGACAGGCTGACAGGAAATTGATCTCAGACAAGGATCTCAGAAGAAATGCGTTGTTTTTATGACGGCAATTATGCCTTACACGCTTAACATCTCCTCTCGATCCCTCTGTTTCATCCGAGCCTTGGCAATAACATTTTGCAGCTACCAAATTGTCCTGGTTTGCTGTTGCAGAGATGATGAATTGTCCGTTTGGTTGAAGTGTCATTAGAGGGTTGGGATGGAGGAAGCAGGGGGCTGCTGCTGTAAATGTGTGGGCTGTCTCCTCCACTGCCCCTTCTCCCCCCCCTCAGCCCTGTGACCTGCATACTGATCCCGATTTTAACCTGGAGGACACCTTGTCCCAGTCCTTGTCAGAGCCTGCTGGAAGACAGGCCACTTTGATGATCTGCAGAGGACAGAGTTAAGAGCACTCTGCTCGCTCCCCTTTGTTTCATCTCTTCTTCTCTTCCACTCTAGAAGTCTATCTTGACTCTATCTATCTCATGTTCCCGCTTTCTATTAGCGTCCCTCTCTTGATCTCTCTCTCTCTCTCTCTCTCTCTCTCTCTCTCTCTCTCTCTCTCTCTCTCTCTCTCTCTCTCTCTCTCTCTCTCTCTCTCTCTCTCTCTCTCTCTCTCTCTCTCTCACTCGCTCTCTCTCTCTCTCTCTGGTGTCTGCAATGCAGTGTGCTTTGCTTTCCCCTGTCAAACAGAGATGTTGATAGGAGTACTGGGTGTTTAAATCAGCTTTCCTCCTCTTCCTCTTCCTCTCCTCTCCTCTCCTCTCCTCTCCTGTCAGTATACTAATCTTTGTCTCTCTACTCAGTCTTTCTTTGTGCTTTCTGTGTAATGTACTTTTATATGAGCGGGTCGCGCTGCCACTTGAAAGCATTCGATTCCAACCCATCTGTGTGGAATTTGCATGTTCCCCCCCGTGTTTATGTGGGTTTTCTACGGGGGTCCCTGTTTCCTCCCACAATCTGACGATACGGATGTTCGGTGAAATGGAGTCTCTAATCTGCCTATAGGTGTGAATGGTGGGTGAATGAGTGTGTGTGTGTGTGTGTGTGTGTGTGTGTGTGTGTGTGTGTGTGTGTGTGTGTGTGTGTGTGTGTGTGTGTGGGCCCTGCGATGGACTAATAAGTGCGGCTAGGGTGGGCATTAGCCCCCTGTGACCTCGGAATTGGATTAATCAGGTTCAGATAATGAATGGATGGATGGTTTGTTATAAAAGTGGTTTGTATTTGTAACGTGTATATAGGGTTTTCCTGGTATAGCAGTGCCTTGCACCCCCTGTTTGTTTTTGCTTGTGGGGTTCTGTGAACCCAGCCACCCATGTTACTAAATGGGTGTGCCCTGCTCCTCTCTCTTCATACCAGGAGGAGAATGTGTTGTTGGACCACAACATTCAGCTGCAGAGAGCTAAACGCAAACCACCTTCTCTGGCTTTCAGCATGGTTTTTCCCCCACAGCTATCTGCCCCCCTCCGCTGTATGGGTACATCATGTTGTGCTCGTAATGTGAGTGTAATTTATAACCAAATGATATGACAAGGTCAGCGAGGGTTAATGCCAGCTCACAACTGTTGCTCCATATCTAATGCGCTTCATTAGCGGGGAATTATAACGGGTCTTTGTTGATATGTGGTGTGTGTTGAGAGACGTAGGGAGAGGTGGTTCTTCTTGCAGTGGCCCTGTAACATGGGATTGGATCACATGGGTCGACTGCATCAGCCAAGGTGAATAGGGGAGAATGCTGCAGTGCAGAGCCCGGCCAAGGTGACGATCCATCCCATGTCAAGACGTTTATGAATTTCTAGCAGGTGCGTTTTTAATTCTTTTGGCAACAGGTACGACTCTCCCTATCTATTATCAGCAAGGATGAAAATGTATTAAATGTTATCTTTCTATAACGCACTCTTGTCAAGGATCTATCATTAAAGCTCCGCCGATATCTTTCCTTCCTTTCAATTTCGGTAACTGCAGTACCAGATCTAACTGTGGGTTAGTTTTATAAACTCAACACATATTTACAGATACTGGCAAAGTTTGTTTCTGTTACTGGGCACCTTATAAATGGAATGAATTAAAAAAAGAAGAACAAGATAAATTCTCCTCCTGGTGATGAGAAAATTAAATCTCAGCTATTTTTTTTTTACATTTCCCCCCCTTTTTCTCCCCAATTGTACTTGGCCTCTGTTTTCCTGTTTCCCGAGCCATCCCGGTTGCTGCTCCACCCGCTCTGCTGAGCTGGGGAGGGCTGCAGACTACCACATGCCTCCTCCGATACATGTGGAGTCACCAGCCGCTTCTTTTCACCTGACAGTGAGGAGTTTCACCAGGGGAGCGTAGCACGTGTGGGAGGAACCCAGTCCCCCCCCTCCCCCCCAAACAGGTGCCCTGATCGACCAAAGGAGGTGCTAGTGCAGTGACCAGGACACATACCCAAACAGCCGGCTTCCCATCTGCAGACACGGCCAATTGTGTCTGTAGGGATGCTCAACACAGGGATTCGAACTTCCCTTGTCGAAGGCATCGTAATAGGCCACTATGCTACCCGGACGCCCAATCTCAGCTACTTTTTATGGTGTTTGTGACTATTTCTCTTAAGTTGTCCCTGTTTATGACATGTTGATTGTGAGATCGTCTGTCTGCATCGTGCTCCTCTTGTCATTTTAAGTGTTTAATTTTTTGTTCTTAATGTCTCTCTTGACAGATACCTCAGTCTCGGTGAGACCGCCATTTCAGTGATATGAATGAAAGAATTAATGAATGAATAACCCTGGGTTTTGAGTAATCGGGTCTTGTGATTCAGATCAGGTCTTTTTTGTTTTCTTTTTTGTAGTTGTATCCCAGTGCACGTTCCTGTATTCACTCTCTCTTCCCAGAACGTATCAGGAGTGACTCAGAGTGATTTGGTGAAATGTGATTATCTCGAGCCTTCAAAGGCCCTCACCTTACCCATCCCCCTCCGCTGTGATATGAATATCTGGCTTACCGATCAGACTCCTGATCTGTCTTTCTGTGGGAAAATCAATCGCCCCGCAACGAAATGCTCTGTATTGACAAGAGGGTGTTACAGAGGTGATGTATTGACATCTATTTTTCTTTCTATTTTTATTGGAAAACTGACTTTCAGGCTAAATAAATACATTTAACATCGACTTTCGATGTTCCACAGTACAGAATCAAATCCAAAAATTGAATCAAAACCCACCGTAAAAGAAAGCGCCCCCCCCAGAACATATACTGCAAATTATTATAAACTCTCATTCGTGCAAAAAAATCATTTCTGCAAAAATGTCATTACCCTCAGGTGTAGTATTGCTTTAGTCTACCCTGTAGACACAATCGCAGAAGAACAGCCTCTCAGGCTTGAAAGATAAAGACACTCTCAGTGTCCTCCATTGATGCAATGCATTGACTGACATTAGGCTTGCAAATTACTTCAGTGGCCTGCATGTGGCTCGCAGCCCTGTAGGAGTGCTTCAGAAATGAGACAGTGCATCTCTCCTTCTCGGGGATAACGTGGTTACCTGGCGTGGCTGTGTACCCGTCAGCCCTCTGCCTGGAGGATGCCTTGCTCTGTGACCAGCAGGGCTGCCACTCTGTCAGGCTTCCTGGATATTGCTCTCGCACAGCACGCCCTCTTCCCTCCCGCCAGATATATTTCCTGCAAGATTGCCTTTTAATTTGCTCCTTCTCCCCCTCTTGAGGTGGCTGAGCACTTTCCCCTCTTTTACAAGTCCGGGTGTTCATTCAACAGCAGAGAAGTGAAGTCGGGTGGGGGTAGGAGAAGTAATATAACCCACAAGTCTAGGGAACAGGCCCTGCACCGCTCACCCATTAAGCTGCAAATGTGAGATGGTTAGAGGTGTGCACTGTGATTGCCGAAACCGGGTAGTTTTCCGGCTGAGAGACCACCTCCACTGCTTGGCAGACATCATCAGCTCAGTGAAATTAAATTTATTTGTATAGCTGTAGATCACAGTTACAGTCTCGGAGGACTTTACAGCCACACAGTGAAAAACATGTAATAATAATAATAAATAAATCACTCTTATATAACACTTTTCTTACACTCAAAGTCGCTTTGCAATGAACAACGGTGAAACAAGACAACAGGTAAACATAACACAGACATACAGGGGTGGATGGGAAGCGGGGGAGGGTACGAGAGGGGGAAGCGGCAGACACACACAATGCCAGCAGTACTCTCAGACTTACACAGATACAAAAGGGCAAGAAAAACAAAAAACAACAACACTGTGGACATTGATTTTCTGTAGGGGTTTCCTCCCGTAGCCTAGTCCTCTCCCGGGGTATCCACTAGGGGCAGTGGCGCTATTTAACCCATAGCTGGGGGCTGGTTCGTGGGCATCAGGGAATATCCACACACCGGTGGGCCTGTGTACCGCACGTCTAGGGGCCAGACCTCCTTCGAGTCCCTTGTAGTTCAGCCAGGGTCCGAGGTGTACCCAGTTACCGTGAGTCGCCACGAGGAGGCGCTACATAGGGCTTGCTGTTGGAGAGGCTGTGTACTGGCAGGGAGAGACTTACATGCTTGGCTCTCCTGTTCGCATTTCCGCTAGCCAGATACAACAAAGCAAGCAAGCAAAATGTTATTTATACAGCACTTTAAAAACACACAGTTACCAAGTGCTTTACACTGCATACACAAAATACAATAAAATACGTAGAATAAATTGCATGGATATAAAAACATGGTATTGGGGAGTAACAGACCAAGCTAAAGGCGTGCCTGGAAAGATGGGTTTTCAGAACAGATCAAGGATTCAGCGGATCTAGTGGACTGGGGGAGATTAATCCAGAGGCTTGGGGCTAAAACTGCAAAGGCACGGTCACCTTTTGTTTTGCAGTTGGGGATGAGGGATGGGTAGAAGACCCGAGGTTTGAGGATCGGAGTGGTGGGGAAGTGGGATGAGGAATGAGAAGATCAAGAGTGTAACTAGGGGCAAGGTCACGCAGCGCTTTAAATATAACCACTAAGATCTTTTAGATTATTCTGAATTTTATGGGAAGCCAATGGAGGGATGTGAGAATAGGGGTAATATGGGACCTTCGGCTAGTTCTGGTTAGTAGTCTAGCAGCTGCATTCCGAACCAGCTGTAGACGACTTGGTTGAGGCCAGAGTAGAGGCAGCGGCAGTAATCTAGACAGGAGAAAATGAGAGTGTGAATTAATTCCTCGATATCATTAAAAGACAAAATATTTCTGATGTTTTTGCAATATTTCCTAGCTGAAGAAAACAGGATTGGACAAGTTTAGTAACGTGGTGATCAAAAGACATATTCTGGTCAAATATGGTACCGAGACTTTTAGCGGTAGGATTCATGTTTGAATGAAGCGGACCAATAAACTGATCGACTGCAGTGGCAAAGTTCTCAGGACCAGTTAAGAGAAGTGGAGGAAATGAAGGGACATAAAGGAAAAGGAACGATACCTGTCCTTAGACCCTCGACTTGTGTGAGAAGAGAACTCCGCGGGGGGGGGGGGGAATTCATGAAGTGCATGAGGTTAGGGACCTCTCCTCCAGGATGGAGAGGCATGCAATAGGTGCCAGATGGGCAAAAGTAGACAATGCAGTAACAGATTTGGGGGGGGGGGGAGACCCCAACATAATAAATACTCTTGGTGATAAAGAAACAATGTAGATAAGAAAAGAGGACGCTGAGACAGTGCGGCATGCAGAAGCGTGTGATGGCTCCTTCACAAATGTCACGACACAGCAGCCCCGTCACGTCACCGACCGAGCTAGCAGGGCTTTATTAATCAGCCCAGGTGAAGAAAGGCAAAGTGCTCTTTTGCTCTCTACTGAAGAGCTCTTAGTCGCAAACTGGCCAACGGCATTGGACCTGGATCTCAAGTCATAGAAGCGCTAGTGTCTTCCGAGACTACACAAGTGCCTCACTGCACGCGACCAGCGGCCTTCCCAGTACAGGGATCGGCTGGGAATTGGAGAGCTGGGGATAGACTGCGTTATCGATCTCCACCCTTAGGGGGAAAAAAGACATTTTAAGTATCTGTGAGTGCCCAGAAGAGGTCGTTGGCTTTCCTGAAACACGTCTAAAGCCGTCACTTTCATTTATAACAGCGTTCATTGCCTGGCTGTATTGGATGAAAGGGCGCGCGCTGCCCCAGCAGCTGGGCGCTGCTGGAGCAGCAGCGGAGCTGTCCTTGGTGCTGGATCCAGGCTGAGCCGTACCGTCGCCGCTCTGCGGGGTTGTCGTCCATTCATTTATCAAGCAGTCACCTAACAGCTCGTCTCCAACTCTTCTCTCATTAATAGCTGCTTTTACACTTTCCTCATGTTGTGATATTTCCGATGGACTATTTTAATTGGTTCTTGGAAAGTTGCCTTCACGCCTTGTTGAGTGTTTGCATGTTGTTGCTGGTCGGCGTTGGGATGATTGGAAATGGAGTGAGGTTTTTCTCAAGGTAGATCACTAACTGCAGAGAGACAAATAAATGCAAAGAACATTATTTACACATTTATCATGTCTTACACATTCATCATGTCTTACACATTTATCGAGTGTGATCGGGGCGTCCGAGTAGCGAAGTGGTCTATTCCATTGGTCGGGCGTCCCTACAGACACAACTGGCCATGTCTGTGGGTGGGAAGCCGGATGTGGGTATGTGTCCTGGTCGCTGCACTAGCGCCTCCTCTGCTCGGTCGGGGCGCCTGTACGGGGGGTGGGGGCTGGGGCTGGGGGGGGGGGTAGCGTAATCCCCCCCACGTGCTATGTTCCCCTGGCGAAACGCCTCACTGTCAGGTGAAAAGAAGCGGCTGGTGACTCCACATATATCGGAGGAGGCATGTGGTAGTCTGCAGCCCTCCCTGGATTGGCAGAGGGGGTTGAGCAACGATCGGGACGACCGGAAGAGTGGTGTAATTGGCCAAGTACAATTGGGGAGAAAAACCTGCAAAAAAAACAAACAAAACAAACGAGTATGCTCAACCATAAGTGTCTTCTCCTAGACGTACACAAATACCAATCAATTTGTATTTGACGAAAATAATACCGGAAATCCATCCATCCATCCATTATCTGAACCGCTTATCCTGCTCTCAGTGTCGTGGGATGCTGGAGCCTATCCCGGCAGTCATTGGGCGGCAGGCGGGGAGACACCCTGGACAGGCCGCCAGGCCATCGCACAGGGCTGACATTCACACACACACACACACACACACACACACACACACACACACACACACACACACACACACACACACACACACACACACACACACACACACACACACACACACACACACCTGCTGCCCAATGACTGCTGGGATAGGCTCCAGTATCCCCGCGATCCTGAGAGCAGGATAAGCGGTGTGGATAATGGATGGATGGATGTGGAGTTTTATTTACGGATACAAATTGAGAGGTTTTTGTTTGCCTCTAAGACATTTGTGGTTTACTGTACTTGTTTGTATGGTGTGATGGATGTGCGTAAACCACGTGCTCTGTTGTTTCACTGCATTTATTCATTCTGAGATAAATCCAATTCCATAATTAAACCCTAAAACCTAAGTAATTAAACATTTAAATGACTATACATTTTTTCCACAGTTTCGTCTTTCAAATATATACACTATTATAGGACACAATGGGATATTTGATTTGTACATCTCTTTTCGTTATTTGTGTTTGCGGTGGATGGTCACAGGAATCATACATACTCTTGCTAATCTTGGTTTTTAGTATGCCGATATTCTGTCAGATTTACTTTAGACAGGCATACAAATGGTACAAGCTATGCCTTCAGTACATGTTACTTTTTAGATGACATGGTAAATGTGTGCAGAAGATGATGAAAACTGCCCGTTTTCTCACCTAAGTATGATTTCATCCATCCCTCTCTGTCTATTCCTTCCCTGTTGAGTAAAACACGAGTAGCTCTCTAGGACTTGCCCAGAAATTGCGAATCTGATCATATTTTTTATGCAATTAAAACAATTTAGCAACTTTGTCAGTCACAGGAAAAGGCTAGACTCCACATGGGTGCAAGATTTATAATGAAAACATCTCATTTTATTTATTTTACCCATGTTGTCGGCAGGCTTGGCGTACAACACAGGGATATTGTATGCCAACGTGTCCTGGACAGAGTCAGTCTGCACGTGGAGTTCAGGTTCTCCACCTGCAAAGGCAATCTTTATTAATTATCAGGAACCACTTATAATAACTCTGTCCTTTAGATGATCTGTGGGATGACAAGAACACAGAGTTTTTGTTATACATTTATGGCCCTATAAAGGGGCTATAAATGAAAACATCTGATGAAGAAGAATGGTTGAGTCTGGGAATGGCTGGTGATGATGTTGGGGAGGCTCATTCTATTAAATATACTTATGTGTTGTTGGCATTGCATCTACACTGACAAACCAACGCTGGTTTTAGCTAACATCTTATCCTTTCCCCCAACTGTATATATATATAAAGCAAGAGTATATATTTGTATGTTCACTTAAAACTCCAGAAATACTCATTGTGGAACAAAAAGAAAGGTATCTTTAGAATCAGCACTTTCCAAGGATTGCACAGTTCGAAAAATATTTCAAAAACCAAGTAAAAAATTTGATTTATTTGCGAAATTGAGTTTATTTTGTGGCAATTTGCAGCAGCGGATTTGCGGCGATTAATACACTCATTGGCAAAGAAGCTTGATGAATGGATTGAAAATTAGGACATTTGATCATTTTCGTTAATAAGATTCCTTTATTCGACATTCGTTTATCACATGTATCATATCATAAATTATCCTATATTTCATCATCGCTTATATCATAAAGATCTGATTGTGTTGGTTGTTTTGGTGAGACCATTTTCCCCGGGCAATGCTGGGTAAGGTATCCTAGTTTATATATATAAAGCAAAAAGCAGACCTTTTTTGTGAACAGGTACATTTCCATCCAACTGTCGAATAGATGGGCATCCGGGTAGCGTAGCGGTCTATTCCATTGCCAACCAACACGGGGATCACCAGATCGGATCCCCGTGTTACCTCTGGATTGGACGGGGGTCCCTACCCTACAGACACAATTGGCCGTGTCTGCGGGTGGGAAGCCGGATATGGGTATGTGTCCTGGTCACTGCATTAGCACCTCCTCTGGTCTGTCGGGGCTCCTGTTCAGAGGGGGACTGGGGGGAATAGTGTGATCCTCCCATGCGCTACGTCCCCCTGGCGAAACTCCTCACTGTCAGGTGAAAAGAAGCGGCTGGTGACTCCACATGTATCGGAGGAGGCATGTGGTAGTCTGCAGCCCTCCCCGGATAGGCAGAGGGGGGTGGAGCAGCGACTGGGACGGCTTGGAAGGGAGGGGTAATTTGCCAAGTACAATTGGGGGAGAAAAAGGGGAGTCGGGGGGGATTGTCGAATAGATTGAGTGAATTAAACGTTGAAAAAAAACCCAACCTCAAAACATGTATTTCCATCAGATCTGTTTAAACGGGTGAATCCTGAGCGTAGATGTAAGTGTCCTACATCATGCCATGAGAACGAATGACCAGTTAAGATTTGAAACCACTGCTTGTGTAATTAAATTCTGTTTGCGTTTCCCCTTTAATTTGACAGGCAAGTTTCCATTACAATTCATCACATTTCTTTTTATTGAATAATAACTTTATCTACCTTAGGCAAGTGAAGTTTGATCTGAATTGTGGGGGGTTTTATTTGATATTTGCTATTTCCATCAAGTGTTTTTTTTTTTTATTTGTGTGTGTTTGCAAGTGTGTGTGTGTGTGTGTGTGTGTGTGTGTGTGTGTGTGTGTGTGTGTGTGTGTGTGTGTGTGTGTGTGTGTGTGTGTGTGTGTGTGTACGTCTCGGTGCTGCGGCCTGTTAATAATGTATAGAAAAGGGCAAGAAAACAGATGATGAAATGAGGTGTTATAGGTGTTATTTGTCTTCATGGCTTCACCCTGGTCTTTCAAACCACACCAAAGTCACTACAACACCACGGCATGATGGGCTGACAAGAAACAACACATTCACTTGGTGTTCTTTACCTTCCTCCCCTACTTCCTCTCTCATTCTGTCTTCCCTGTCTGCTCTCTCTCCCTCCATCTGCCCATCTATTTCTACCCTCCTTGGGCTGGTGCGACTGCACCGTCTCTTCATTTCTCTCTCTCTCTCGCTCGCCTTTTTCTTTTTCTCTCTTGCTGTGTGGTATGTCCCTCTTGTACGCCATCAAATTCCATTTTAGATTTGGATAATGCTCACACACCCAAGTCAAGAGGTCGAAGCAAACTTCTCCTTGCCTACATCTCAACATAAGACCAACCAAGAAACACATTAGGGACAAGCGCAATAATCTTAACCTGGCTCTCTGCAATTTCCTTTTCCTCTTTGATTTTCATGGGCTCTTTCATTTGTTCTTTCCTTCTCAGTCTCTCACTTCGCTGCTGTTATGTCCTTGCTGTGTCTTATAGACTGGTGCAGCTCGAGGCTTAAGCCTGCTGGCACAAGATGCAAGCAGACCTCTGCATGACTAAACCCTATACGACCACCGTGTCTCCGCTTCGTCTGCCCCCAAGTCACGCTTTAATGATCGTCAGTCCTCTCCGTAAACACAGTGGCTTGTGCTGCTCTCTCCTAGCCTGAGTTACACAAAGTTAACAAAGTGCCTTCTTCTCTCGCTCTCACACACAGACACACTCAATCCAGTTCTTTTAATCTAGGTTTGCCGTCACACCATCTATTTTAAGACTGGAGCTAGCAGTGTCAGGAGCCTGTCAGAGGGTTTAAAGGGCCATCACTTGAGATATTACAACTAAAACACTCTGAGTGCTGGACAGTTGAGTACTGTATAGGATGTTTCGCCAATGTACAAATGAAACCCCTGAAAACGTAGTGTCTGCTACTTACTATAAGCAGTACAGTTCTGTGTGACTTGAGTACTGACTGCAGAAGGAAGGACGATTTTCCCTGTTCCAAAGCAGAGATTTCTGCATAATGCATTTTCTCTGTTCTCCACCCACTGATCTGAGTTGGTTGGGACTGTGATGGAGGTTGCTGACGTTAGCTCATTCTGTGTCATCTAATTCTAATTAGCGCCAGCTAGAATTAGGGAGACGCACACATCAGCTGTGTCTTTACCATGCTTCGGTGAGACGGCTATATACCGATACTTGCATTTTTGATTTGTGGGGAAAATCTGCAGTAAACATCACAAGACACGTGAAGAATTGCAAGCACAGTTTTGTTTTACATGTAAAAAGATCAAAGTCAACATGCATCTTGGAGTTATCATTATTGAAAAGAGGAGAAGACAAAATACTTTTGGTTGACTGTCCATGGAGATGGGACACTAAATGGATTTGCTGTTTACCCCGAAATGCAACCAGCACCCGCTGTCTCACATGGAAAGAAGATAACAGTCACTGTGAAAAACACTTCTGCCAAGACAGTCTCCCCGAGACCAGGAACAGCCATTACTCACCTGTACCCAGTGGATATTGTGTCCACGGGCAACAAGGCTCCTTTTATGGTACCCGGATGTATATCACCCAAACGGTTTGATTTGGGGGATTCCCTGATCCCAGAAGAAGTTGGTTGAAAGAGCTGTAGTATTTTCCCAGAGTAAGTGGGGCATGGGTTGTGCCAAAGATGTGGAACATGACATCTGGCTGCGTGATGAGAGTCCTTTCCAGGAGAGATCCTGTGGAGGTAAATATCCTCATGATGGTGAATGTCCTGCTGTGTATTGATTAATTGTAAAGCACTTTGAGTGTCTGTTGCAGCTAGAAAAGTGCTGTATAAAATGCAACTTGATTGATTGATTGATTGATTGATTGGTTGATTTTGGATTTGCTTAACTCAAAGCTGGAGAGATAAGCATTTTTGACAGACCCGCCGCCCGCCACTCTGTTTCCTCCTTTTTTTGGGGTGGGCTTTCCCCCCTTTTTCTCCCCAATTGTATCCGGACAATTAATTACTCCACCCTTTCGAGCCGTCCCAATCTCTGCTCCACCCCCTCTGCTGATTTTGGGAGGGCTGCAGACTACCACATGTCTCCTCCGATACATGTGGAGTCACCAGCCCCTGCTTTTCACCTGACAGTGAGGAGTTTCACCAGGGGGATGTAGCACGTAGGAGGATCACGCTATTCCCCCCAGTTCCCCCTACACTCTGAACAGGCGCCCCGACCGACCAGAGGAGGCGCTAGTGCAGCGACCAGGGCACATACCCACATCCGACCTCCCACCCACAGACACGGCCATTTGTGTCTGTAGAGACACCCGACTAAGCTGGAGGTAACACAGACTCGAACCGCCGATCCCCGTGTTGGTAGGCAACGGAATAGACTGCCACATCACCCGGACGCCCCCCACTCTGTTTCCTCCTTCACTGCCACAACCCCTCCCTGCTAGGCTGAAGGTGCTGCCATTGAGTTAGCAGTGATTGGTTGTTTCATTTGGACCAAATGTTCTTTAGCGAATCGGAATACAACCTCACGAGTAGCCAGAGAGACCGGATTTTTTTCACAGTACATTTATTTTACGGATCCCTTTAGGTATATAATGAGAACTTCACCAAAGATGACATAATGGTGTTGACCAGTCATTTACAGTAGCTTTAACACTGGACAAAAATAAAGAAGGAAATAAATGGACGTCCAGCGTGAGGGAGAGAAGGAACACATGTTATTCTGTCCCACACATCAACCAGTGATTCAAAGTCCCAAGAAGAACAAGGAAAATACCATGTGAGACAACCTGGGTTGCTCCAGACCACGAGAACATAGTCACATTGTTAAAACAGTTAAGGCTGTTGTGTCATGCATCTTGAACTGTTAATGTAGATTTACCGTATGTGTCCCTTCTGCCTTGTAACTTGCCACTCATCTGAGTGGTGTGAATTTGTCCTTTTGAAGTTGGACATATGATTGATCCTCCAGGAAAATCCAAATTGCCACTTCAAACATGTATGGCTGCATAACACTGGTCCTACCTGATGCCGCCACTGTTAGGAGAACATTCACTAAGTTTTACTAAACACCATCTCACTGCCTTGTTACATTGCCGGTGAGATATGACTGTCAGTCATTATGTGATTGAACCACCCCCACACAGTCTTGTTGAGGGAGATAGATACAGTTGGCATTTATATAAATGCCCACAAACCTCATATCCTTTTACGTCGAGGGGGAGAACAAAGCATTCATTACCGTGCTTAAGAGTTGCTGTGTGGCTTTCTGCATGTTAAAGACATGTAAAAATCCAGAGTTAAAAGTTTTTTAAATGACCAAATCAAGAGACAGAACTGAGTAGGAGAACACAATGACTGCAAGCCATCCATCAAGAGCCTGTTTTTGGAGTGTTTCTTTAAAGGACCGGTGTGTAGGATTTAGTGGCATGGCCCTTATTTGATTATATACATTCAAACCTCTCTTTCCAAGCATGTAGTAGGAGAACCTACGGTGGCCTTCAGTTGACAGTAGCTGCTTCCAAAATGATGTCAAACTTCTCACAACACATAATGGTTAGCCAGCACCAGCAACCCTCCTCCTCCCTCTCTTCCTCCTCCTCCTTCTTCTTCTTTCTTCTTCTTCTTCTGTTGGTGTCATAAGCATGTTATGCAGGCTATACAAGGATATAAACAGTTGTGTGTCCTTACCTGGTGGTACCTGCCTGAGATTTGGTATTAAGAGGGTCATTAGATAAGGCTGTGGCAGCTCGCCTTTATTATTCATTGTTGTAGCAGAATTACTTTCCATTCTAATGAAAAATGATAACATTGAGGGCCTAGAGGCCTTGGGCAACAAATTATTGATAAGTCAACTTGTGGATGACACCACACTTTTCTTAAAAAATGCCTCCCAGAGCCCCTTGGCCCTTAAATCAGTTGAGCCCTTCACTAAATCATCAGGTTTAACTCTGAATATAATAAGCAAATGTGCACTTCTGGCAATACATGAGCATCATTCTAGGTCTTTGTTTGGTGTCCCTGTTAAAACTGAGGTTAAATATTTAGGAATTAACTTAAGTAAAAACCTTGAATCAAAGGGAGAGATGAATGTTCAGGATAATATTACAAAGTGTAAAGCTATATTAAACAGCTGGTTACAGAGGGACATTACTCTGTTTGGGAAGACTCTACTCACCAAGATGGAGAGTCTCTCTAGATTTATTTATCCTGCTTACTCATTGGCTATTTCATCAAGAATGATTAAATCCATAAACCAAACTAATTTCAAAAGGAAAAGTGACCTCTTGAAAATTTATGAAAATGGGGGGTTGACTGTCATTGATTTTGACATTATGAATGGTATGATCAAACTGAAGTGGCTAAAAGCCTTTGTCATGAATGAGACTGTGTTTTGGCATGCCATTCCTAATGCAGTCTTTAAAAAGTTGGGAGGGATTGCTTTTCTTTTGAACTGTGATTTTGAACTGTCCAAGATACCATTACATTTATCTGCCTTTCATAAACAAGTTTTGCAATATTGGAAACTGTTGTTTAAACACAACTTTAACCCCCATCCAGTTCCAATTTGGAATAATAGATGTGTCCTGTTTAAGGAAAAATCTTTGTTTTTGGAAGAGTGGTGGAAGAAGGGTATTTGGTCCATTACACACATCATGGATGACGGAGGCAGTTTATTGAATTGTAATGAGTTGTGTTTGAAATATAGCTTATCCTCCTCTGAAGAGGTGTATGACATGGTAATAGGTGCGATCCCTATACAACTCAAGATGATGGTCTCACAGTGTCTTATTTACTCCTCTGTCAGCCCCACACTTCGCCCCTCAATGACTGACAACTTAAAGTTTGTCGACAGAACCTGCAATAATCTCTTTATCAGAAACTCTCTGTTGAAGGTATGTTATCCTAACCCTTTAAGAAGGAATTATATTTTAGACGTGTACTCAAATTTGAATACCCATAAAATTAGAAAGATACATTTCATTCCCTATCCCCCCCAAAGCCAAAGAGGTTCACTACAAGATAATTAATGATATTTACCCATCCAGTGAATTTACAAGATTAAAATTTAATGTAGTCTGTAATTTCTGTCAATTTTGCAAGACAGACATAGAAACAACAGATCATTTGTTTTTCCACTGTAACATTACTTATTTTTGGTGTAATTTGTATGTATGGATGAAGTCTAGCATTGGTGCTCTGCCTCCATTTCTATTAGTAAGATGGAAGATGGAAAGATAGAATTCTTGTTGAATTAATGTAATTATTTTGGCAAAATATTTCATACACAAATGTAAATATCGCAAAACGCATCCCTGTTTAGCAGCCTTTAAAACTGAATTAGTAACTTTTTCTAAATCTCTAAAATGAAAAACTGAAATGCCCAAAAATTATTCTTTGCAATTGAACAATTTAATGTTATTTAACCCCTGGAATATTGTATTGTCCTATTTTATTTTATCTTTTTAATTTACTGTTTCTGTTTCCTTGTTTTGTTTCTCATTGTCTTTGACATGTTTGATGTACTGTTCTTAGCCTACTCTGTTGTTTTAGAGTATACTGGCTTTGCTTGATGTGTTTGTATATTTGAAGTCTTGATTAAAAAAATCTTCTTCTTCTTCTTCTTCTTCTTCTTCTTCTTCTTCTTCTTCTTCTTCTTCTTCTTCTTCTTCTTCTTCTTCTTCTTCTTCTTCTTCTTCTTCAGTGAAGTTTTATGCCAGTTGACATCCATAAATTTTGCATTACCACCATGCTCTAGAATGTAGGAACTTCACAATAATAACTATTTACATTTTCCATCATGACATTGGACCCAATTCTCTGAGTTGATGCAGATCCTTCCCACAGTGTAACACCTAGATCTTCACCAGATATGTCCACAATGGTCAAGTATCTCCTGGCGGTGTCCAGCACCATCTTGATTCTTTCTGACTTCCCCTGTTTTTCAGCAGCACAATTTATGACTATGGCAATGAATGCTAAACATCTTTTCTTATCCATGCAGCTATTCTGATCAGCTCCTTTCCTTTTCTGCTCCACTTCTTTTGCACTGCCACTAGCTCGTCATTTCTCTCCAATCTCTTAGCATCTTCAGCGTACGACAATCTCCTTTTTTGCTCTCATCTTATTCAAATTCTCTTCCTTAATTCTTTTTGGACACTGTGCTCACTCCGTATCATGATTTCCCTTGCAGTGCAGGCACTTGGCTTGCTCCTTCTCAACTTTACATTCCTCCACTTTGCAGTTGTCCTTCCCACATCTCCCACGTCTACTGACTCCCCTACAAACTGCAGAAACATGCCCATAATCTTGACAACAAAAACATCTGGGAGGAGCTCTCTCATATGGCCTCACCCTGTAAAACATGTACTCAAGGGACACTCTTTCTGGAAATTCCCCCTTCAAAGGTCAAACACACAGAATTACTGTCCTCCTTCTCCACTTCTCAGAATCTAGTCATTCTTCTTGCCTCACACACACCTGCAACATCCCGAATGACTCATCCTCTACTGACAGCGGCATGCCACTTATCACTCCCCTCTTCTTTGCTCTTAATCTGAGTGGGAAGCAAGGCACACAGCAATAATCTTTAAACACATCAATCTTAAGGGCTCTATCTCTCTGATGCTTTGAGATACAATCAAGGATAACCATCCCATTTCTAGCTCCCCCGATCGATCATACATCTTCGAGTTTTCCCCTTAAAAACTTTCCAACCACATGCGGGTCCTTGAAAATCCCATCTACTCTTGTCACAGCTATCATCCCAACAAGATATGGCTCCTCCGTTCCCAACAACTGACTAGAATCACTTGAATAATTTAATGTATTCGTCTTCCTTTTCTTTTTCTTTTCTAACCTCCTTGTGCCATCATTTCTTCAATTTCGCTCTCACACCAATGCTATTTCCACCACCCTTCCCCACTCAGTCGGTGTGTTTGCGCCAGCGCCACCAAATTCAAGCAGCTACTTCAACGTAAAAACAGGGAAGTCCTATAGAGCCAATGTTTGGTTTGTCCATTCTGGGCTATTGAATGTAGAAACATGGCGTTGCGACATGGCAGGCTCCGTGGAAGCGGACCTGCTCCCTATGTCATTCTAAGCTAACGAATAAACAACGTTTCGTAGTTTCAGGTGATTATAAATGAATGAAAACATAGTTATGAATATTATATTCCATTTCTGCCAATAGATCCCCTTAAATCCTACACACTGTTCATGTCCATAGTTGATGAGCCTATTTTTAAAGCTTTGGTTAATGCTTTCTGAGTCACGCATCTTACTGTAGAGAAGTTTTAAATTTTGAACCAAATTGTCAGTGGCTCTAAAGTTTTGCCATTGGTTTTTAAGTTAAGTTTCATACCCTGAAGGGCATCTATTACCTAACTCACTGCACATCCAACTACATGTTATAGTTCAGCATACATACGCACTACCTAAAATCAAGGTGCGTGCTGAGAGGATGTCTGCTGGTTGAACAGGAACTCACCAAATTTTAGACACGATAATTTAGGAGTGGTGTCATGGTGGTGCAGTGGTCAGCACGGTCGCCTCACAGCAAGAAGGTCCTGGGTTCGAGCCCCGGGGTAGTCCTTGGTGGGTCATTGGTGTGGAGTTTACATGTTCTCCCCGTGTCTGCGTGGGTTTCTTCCGGGGGCTCCGGTTTCCTCCCACAGTCCAAAGACATGTAGGTCAGGTGAATCGGCCATACTAAATTGTCCCTAGGTGTGAGTGTGTGTGTGTGTGTGTGTGTGTGTGTGTGTGGGCCCTGTGATGGCCTGGCGGCCTGTCCAGGGTGTCTCCCCGCCTGTCGCCCAATGAGTGCTGGAATGGGCTCCTGAGAGCAGGATAAGCGGTTCAGGTTAATGGATGGATGGATAATTTAGGAGTGTCTTATTGAGTTAAGTGAACTCGTAATTTTTTTTTTCAACAAAAAATGTTTATCCCTACCTTAAGCAATGAATAACATCTAACCGTGGGAAGAGCAGTTCAGAAATGTTACTGACTGTAACAAATCCTAATTAATCTTAAATGATTTATTATAATCCCTGGTTGGTCCAGGGGACGTGGGGAATAACAAAACAAGAGAAACGGAGGTGAGTTCTGAAACAAACGGAAAGGTTTATTATAAAAGCAGGATGTATAAGGGGTTGAATAGACTTCAAGGTAAGTCACGGCCAAGATAACAAATACTTGTGCTGTCAATAAATGAAAATTTCTGTCTTCCTATCCAAAAGAAAACAGTGTGATATCATCTCCCAGGTTTACCATAAACATGAGAAGAGAGAGGACTAAATCAGAAGGCAGCTCACAGTTATAACACTTCCGAGAGAAAAGCCAAGCCACGGATTTTAAGGGATACTATTGGCAACAGCACCAATTAACTATTCCTAACTCTTATTCCTGTTTGACAACTATTACAAGAGCTATAACCGTTCTGTGAAAATCCTGTAAGTAACCAACTCAACAAACTATACATCATATGTATGGCCAATGGCTCGTGGCTGTCTGGTTTTGCAAATGGTTTCTCTCATAGGCGCCTTAACATTACTTTAGACCCTGGGGCGATGGACATTTTTGGAGCCCCCCCATAGCTACAGCAATGGCACAAATAATTGGGCCATAAAAAAAATAACAGTGGCAACACTGGAAGATCAGTCTTGGCAACATTGAGAGCCCTGCGTCCATGGACAGCGACAAATAGATGAAGTGCCCTACTTATCAGTAAACAGGATATGAAACTCACCAAAATAAGACACTATGTCAACAGTAAGTCAAGACGAAGCTAGGTTATCAGCCAGGTAGGCCAGTGTGCATCGTGGCAACACGAGAAGATCAAACCTGCAAAGATCCTGAAAAAAGAGCATATTGTCTTACCTTCAGAAGTGCTTTCTTCTGGCCTTCGCCGCAAACTCCTTGTATGTCTCTTTAAAATCCACAGCCTGAAGAATGTAATGCTTGATGGACATTAGGGTGAGGTGGCTCAGTCTTTCTTGCTGCATAGTTGACCTCGGTCTACGTTTAACAAAGGAAAGTTTAGCGAAAGACTGCTCTCTGCTTGCGTTGCTGACTGGAATGGTAGGGAAAAGGTGTATGCTATATCCGTATTAGGGAACATGGTCTACAATTTTCTTCGCCTCAAGAGTCTGAGCACTTCAACTACTGATGTGTTCCCCTCATTGTGCACAAATTCTCAAAACTGAATCACTTCTGCCACAATATTGTTCATGGCAGCAGTGCAAATATATATATTATAATTTATAATTAACTAAAATGGAAGGAACCTCTGACCGTGTCTGCATGTATCTGTCTTTCGATTTTCTCAACAACTGTTCATCCGATAGATTTCACACTTGGCGGGTGTATTGCTGAGGACCCAGGGAAGTGCAGCGTCGAGTGTGAAGTTGTTTTAATAAGCAGTTCTTGAGAAAGCTGCAAGCAGAAAAGTTTTCAGCAAAATTAGTCACAAAATTTTAATTGCTGCTTCTGCTTCTTCACTTCCCTTGGATTCAATGAGCGGAAACACGAACAGCGCCACTCTGCCATTGCAACCCACATTGTGGTTGGGGGGGGGGGGTTACACCTTTAGTCCTTGGATTTTCTCGCCAAGCAATCGACCTGTTCCGAACAGTCTGGTTTTATTTAACAAAATTTTTAGCACATGTCTCACGAGGCCCCTGGTTGGAGGTCCGAGGTCCGGCCTGTGCATTATGGCACCCACGGTTTCTTTGGGTATTGCCCATATGCTGCTGGGCTGGTCCATTGGCTGCAGGCATTGTACATCTGCTGGTAAATGAGAACAAGCAGGAGAAACACCAGGTAATGAAATGGGTGGATTTGGGGGAAGGGGTGGGGCAGTTAAATTTAAGTTTCTGTAGGTGGATGGAAACCAACAAAACAAAAATTAGATGTGAAATACATCAGGACCTCATTAAGTCTATTTAACCATTTATGTTGACAAACTAGCTAACAATCAGCTTCCCTGAAGCAATCTTTTTCAAGATGATGTATCTCTGAAAGCAACAAGAAGCATTAAATTGGAGGTTTGGTTTGTCTCAATGCGTGATGATTAACGTTGATTTAAGTAAATGTTTTCAAGTGTACATCATGCTTGAATTGACAGAATTGGCTGTTGATGTACAGCAAGTAATACTGAACAGCGATGACAGTCTGACAAGGCACACGTTGTCATAGAAACTGGGGAACAGTTTCAGCATGATATATTTTTTGATTTGACATTAGCCAACATAATTATTAGCCAAAACCTTATTATTATTATTATTATTATTATTATTGTTAGCCAAGTTAATAAGTTAATGAATGTTATTGCTACAATGTGCTACTTTTACTGCATTGTTTCATAAGCAGAATAGTGTTCTGTCACTACAAGCTGGAGAAATTAGGCTTCCATAACATCCACGTGCATCCTTTCCCCATGTTGACTTGGGAGTAGGGTCTGTGTTATTGAAACTGGGACAAAAGGCTGGTAGAACATGGTGATAGACCATTAACTATGAAGATCTGCCACAAATCTCATCTGATAGTCTGCCCCGCAGGCGTTGGATCATGCCGAAACATCTGCAGTTCCCTGGGAGCTTGCAAGCTACATCTGTATGCAGCAGCCATTCAATTTAGTCATGCATAAACACTCTAATCTGTTCCAGTGTTTCGAAACAATGAACGGGCCCGCATGTTTTCCTTCCTTATGTCTCAATCACAGCCTGATCACACGCTGGGAGTTAGCCACTAATTCTTGTCAAATTTTCTGCATGCCTCCCTAGTGCTTACTGGCAAGGCTTGTGCTAATCTCTTTTCAAATAAAATAAACATTGCATCACCATCTCTCATTTCCTGTTTAGGGTTTCTGAAATAGCTGCCTCACCCGACTGACAGATTCCTACTCTGCAGTTGAGGAGAGCGAGATTTTAAAACTCAATTGCAATTTGATGGTTACACCAAAAGAGTTTTTTTTTGCAATAGTCAAGTCAGTTTTATTTGTATAGCCCAATATCACAAATTACAAATTTACCTCAAGGGGCTTTACAGCAACACAACATCCAACACAAGACCCTCGCATCAGATAAGGAACAACTCCCTTAAAACAACCCTTTAAAAGGGAGGAAAAAATAAGAAGAAACCTCAGGGAAAGCAACAGAGGAGGGATCTCTCTCCCAAGACGGACAACGTGCAATGGATGTTGTGTTTACACAATTTACACAATACAGCATTGAAAGAGGATAACAGAATTATAATGGACTTACAAAATTTATGTAGAATATGATGCGCAGGATGCCAAGCAGTGTCCAGACGCCACCGGAGTAGCCAAGGGCCCAACCCATGTGACCAGCATCACCATGTTAAAAAAATAAGAATAAAAATTAGCCACACATCTTAGTGAGAGATGGATATAACGTTGAAACAGGATAACAAAATTATATGGATGTATAAGATATATAAAAAGAAAATTGTATTGAGGGGGATGCCAAGCAGCACCCAGGTGGCGACCACCATCACTACGGAGACAATGCTCTGCATCTGAGGTTTTTGGTTAATGCGTCCTGGTGATTACATAAGGTGCTCGCCATGCGGCTTATGTGGGATGGGTTTTTTGAGTCAGTTAAGATACAGTTGTTAGGTTCCAGCTGGTGTTGAAGTCGCCGTGTCAGCTGTAGTATGAGTGTTTAATTTGGCTTTCACTCTTAAAGATATTTCTCTCTGAAGGCTCCACTCTAGAGGCGATGCTAATACAAATCTGCATCAAGTAGGAAATGAAAAGGTGTTCGACTTGCTGAAGCACATCATGAGCGACCTGTCAGAAGACCAGAGAGACTGTCAGATCCATTATAAAGCCTCGTTTTCTCTCGATGTTGGGTCTCGGGTGGCTTAACCATGCTGGCAAACACATAGCAGTATACTTTCGAAATTAAACATGATACCCCCCCCCTTTCTGTCCTGTGTCCTATGTTTTGTTGTTTTTCTCAGTTTGAGATCTTGTATAAAAACAAAAATCATCAAAATTATTTCTATATGATGAATATCTGTCAGTGACCACACGTCAGCCATACAGCTCACCTTCAGCGAAAATTCACTTAGAAAAAGGCAGAAACCAAAAAATATATCATTTGCTACTTGTTCTTTCTCACTCTTTTGATTCCTTCTTCCTCTTTCTATACAGCAAAATAATATGATAATTCCTCCCTTTTCTATATCATATATCATTGTCCCTGACCCTCCATAAACTATTTGCTTCCCTCTGCCACCCCAGGCGGTATGCAGCTCTGTGGACTATGCTAAACATGGTGAAGCGGGTGAGATTGGGCAGAAGGGAGGATGTTTTGGATCGTGGCCGTTGGCAGGGTTCAAAATTGATATTTAAGTCATTAATCTATCTCAACCGAGCCACAGGAGTGATAAGGTGCTTTGTATATCTGATCCATCCCCTCATCCCCTTTGTTGGCTTGACCTTTGTAGATGTGACATTTTGACAGTTTTAGAGTGAGGGGAGAATGGCCCTGGTGGGCTTCTACCTCAGAATCCTTTCCCCAGAGGGACTGTGCTATTTCCTGCCATTGTGAGTTATTGTATGTGATGCCTCACAATTCTCCCTTATCCTTCCTTATCAAGCTATTTATTTTAACTGCATATGTTTTAAAGAAAGACTGGAGCAGAATGGTTATCAATGCAATGCTGCCAGTCTTCTCCGGTCTTGTCCTGGTGTTTAGCACTCTTGGCAGTCTGACGTGGGTTACACTATGATAGGCCAATTTGTGAGAATGTACTTGGACTATCTTGGATTCTGTGTGACAGAAAAGCTCGTCCCTCTAATCATTTTTTGTATTATTTAGACTAATAGTTGCATATATGTGGGTTCAACTCAGCGGCACGGTGGCGGAGTAGTTAGCGCTGTCACCTCACAGCAAGAAGGTGCTGTATTCGAACCCCGGGGTTGTCCAACCCTAAGGGTCATCCCAGGTTGTCCTCTGTGTGGAGTTTGTGTGTTCTCCCCATGTCTGCAGTGGGTTTTCTCCAGGTGCTTCGGTTTCCCCCACCATCAAAAAGACATGCATGTTAGGGTTAATACCCCTGTCTGTGCCCCTGCCCTAGGCATGGCAAGACGAACTGGGGTTGGTCCCTGGGCGCTGCATGGTGGCTGCCCACTGCTGCTAGCTACACAGCCAGGATGGGTTAGATGCAGAGGAAGAATTTTCTCATGGGGATTAATAAAGTAGTAAAACTAAAAATAAAACTTTGGTAGTTTTACTAATTTGCCAAATCAACATAAACAACCTCAGAGTGATTTTTCTCCTCCTTTTGTTGTGGGATGTAAGAGTCTCTTTCACACAATGACTCCTCAGTTCATTACACAAAGATATGGCACTTTTATGTGGCCCGTGGCTGTGGAACCCGTGCTAAAACATGGAGGACTTGAAGAATGTAGTTTGGACCCTGTCTCGCATCTTGTGTAATTCATCTAGAAATAATGGGGAGGACATTCCTCTTTTCCACTTCCAGCCGATCCCCGGAGAGGTCTTCAGTGTGATGCTCCCGTTCACCAGCAGCCCTCGTAAATAGGACATCAGTTCTATTTATTTTCACCTAATTTAGTGGCCACTGTAGGCTTCCCTTGGAAACCGTCTCAAGTCCAATCTATGCTTCTTGTCACCATGGTGACAGCAGGCCTCCAGTGCCAGCGTGATGAGTAGCTGTTGAAAATAGAAGGAATCTTAGGGGCTCAGATGCAACTCTGTTAATTCTCAACCTCGTAGCAATGGAGTGCAAATGGATTCTTGCCAAGGAAAAATGACATGTGGTTGAGGGCACTAAAACCTGCACGCCAAGAGAAAGGAGTCGCACGGGTGAAAATTAGTCTGAGCACACATACTTATTGCTCTCACCTATACCTTTTTTGGTTGTGTCGCTGACTAAAACACCCGGTGGTGTGTTATTCCCACCATATTAAAGACTCTCCTCGTAGCCTGTTTTGCATTTTGTCCCAGAACGCCGGGTATTGCTGGATTCTCAACCACATGGGAGCATACTGGAGCGTCAGTCTCATCAGGTCCGTCAGGAAAAAGTAACTAAACTTAAATCAGCTTGTGTGGCGCATTCAGCGATCCTCCAAATGCATAGGACCCAACGGCATGACTGCTAATCTGATATGCCCTTCCGGATGATGAAGGTTAAGAGTTCCTCTGTGATTCACTCTGCCCTCTCAGCCAAGGAAGCTGCCAGTTATGTCTGCGCCCAGCCACACTTGCATGTTCGCTTTCTTGAGCTGTATTGATGCTAGTTAGTGCCTAATTAAACTGCCGTTACTTCCCTGTCTCACGCTGGAGCGGTGGAGTGTGTTTTCTCCTAACCCCGCTCTCTGATTTGCAAATCAACTACCCCCAGCTCCTCTGTGTATTTTCCAGTAATGTGCAGCAGATACCCCTAATTGAAATTATATGATTAGGTAATGCTGCAAGAGTTGGGTTTTCCTCCATCCGTGGCAACCTCTCAAGAGAGGAAGGAAATAGGGCAGCGCTATCCCTGTCTGCAAACCCTGATTAGGACCTGGGAATGGATACTTGCGTTATATGAATTGTCAGCAGCCGAGTTTGCTACTGTCTGTCATGCGCAGCTTTCTCATTATTAAGACTGTGTGTGTGTGTGTGTGTGTGTGTGTGTGTGTGTGTGTGGTTCGCATCAAGCGTATTTGCGTGCTTCTCGCAGTTCATACACTGTGTAGAGAAACATCCGTCTTACATGTCTGCGATATTGAATAACAGCGCGTTTCAAGAAATGGCGGCACAATTAATTCCATCTGCGTGTGGGTGTGGATGGAAATAACGTTTTCTCCCGTTTGATAGCTCAAACCAAACTGGCTGGTGTGCGGCGCTTTTGATAAATGCTTAAGCTGACACTTGACATGCTGACTGATGAGCTGTCTCTCGCCACAGAACTCCAACCAACCTCCAACAATTACAACCCCTGAGGGTGACTTCTGTCTGAGCCCTGCATTGTTGGATGTTCATTATTGCGCTAGACCCTGAGTTAGGAGTGAAAAACGTCTTCCCTTAGCAATACACAAGTTGGACCCTGGTTCTGGGCTTCCTGGCACAGAAATTCAAGTCACTTATGTGCTTGTTTGTCATTGCCCTCCAGAGGCCATAGTGCTCACACAGGGATGGAAAAAATAAAAGATTCAGTGGTTTATTTTCTTCAACGCATAAACAAACTGTACCAGCATCCAGACAGAATATATGTGTATGCTTGTTATGGAGATCGGAGATGAAGCAGTTTTGTTTATGGCTGTGGAAATTAGAACCGCTGCATTTTATCACTTGACATTTCAGCCAACAAAGGTGATTATGGAAACTAGAAAAAAAAAGATTTTGGTTCAATGAGCAACTACAGAACAAGATTTAGGTTTGATTTGAGCTCTGAAACAGGATAAGGTGGAAAAATTACCTCACTTTACTTATTTTGTGTATTTACTGTCCATCCATCCATTATCCAAGCTGCTTATCCTGCTCTCAGGGTCGCGGGGATGCTGGAGCCTATCCCAGCAGTTATTGGGGGGCAGGCGGGGAGACACCCTGGACAAGCCGCCAGTCCCGCACAGGGCCGGCCGCTACACACACACACATTCACACCTAGGGACAATTTAGTATGGCTGATTCACCTGACCTATATGTCTTTGGACTGTTGGAGGAAACTGGAGCAGCCGGAGGAAACCACACAGACACGGGGAGAACATGCACACTCCACACAGAGGATGACCCGGGACGACCCACAAGGCTGGACTACCCCGGGGCTCGAAACCAGGACCTTCTGGCTATGAGGCGACCGCGCTCACCACCGTGCCACCGTGCCGCCCTCATTTTTCATTATTCCTTTATACAAATGGTAAATGACAGAGCAAAACACAAGCTGGCCTTTAATGAGGATAGATCTAATGCTTTCTTCACCTACTCATCCGTCAGAGCTCATTTTGAAATTGTCAACAGAGACTGTTGACTTCACTAGCTTTGATGGAGGCATGAAACAGACCTGTTTGCAGGTTTTGTGGCAACTGGTTCATCAGATCGTAGAAGATTCAGTCAGGCCCTACGTTATTGCAACCTCACATATAAATTAGGGTTCTTCATTAGATGTGGAAGTGAACGTTTAGTAATCTTAGGCACTTTATATTTGTTTTTCTAAAGTCAAGGGAAGCTAGAAAAGCAAATTAGCCCAGGTAGCCCACTTGGTATTCAACCCACCAAGATGAATCCCTGACTGAATTCGAAACATTGTGATTGCCAGGCCCAATAAACCGCTTTGCTCAGATTTAGCTT
Organism: Lampris incognitus; assembly: GCF_029633865.1. Classification (NCBI taxonomy): domain Eukaryota; kingdom Metazoa; phylum Chordata; class Actinopteri; order Lampriformes; family Lampridae; genus Lampris; species Lampris incognitus. Next base: position 14,020,329 of record NC_079217.1, on the reverse strand, counting down.
ATCTTAAACTGCTTAACCTTCCTCTCTACGCTGGACCCTCACCATGCCTGTCAGTTTCTTCATTCAGTTCTTCATTTAGGAGAATAAATACATAAACAATTCAACGGTTTTCAAAGTGCTAAAGGGCTCCGAAGTCCTTCTGAGTTTCTTTAAGGACCTCATATTCATTTTCAAAGTTTGTGCCGAGCTATTTCCGTGTACGTCCTTGTAATTATGGGGCTTTAGCTGTGTAATTGTTTTCCTAAACGTAATTAGTCCCCCGAAATAATGTCAGGTTTTAAAATGAGGGTATTGGGATATTGTTTATGTGAGGATTATCCCTAGTCATTGTGATATGAGACCTCTCTTTCTCTAATTGTGTTTAGTTGCAGACATTAATCTTTAATGTGCCCTTAAATGAGTTATAATAATAATAATAATAATGCATTTATTTTGGAACATTTTCTAAAACAACGTGTTTCACTATAAAGATAAATAAAACACAGAAGCAAGGTTACAGCGGCAGATTATTGTCTGGGGGGCAGTTAGTGTAAATGCTGTGGGTTGGGGTTGAAGCGGTAAATTGACTGCATTTATATAGTGCTTTTCTAGTCAACCAACCACTCAAAGTGCTTTACAGTGTATGCCTCACATTCACATTCATACGCTGATGGGGGAGGCCACCCTGCAAGGCACCAACCTGCTCGTCAGGAGCAGTTAGGGGTTCAGTGTCTTGCTGTGGATTCAGGGATCGAACCAGCAACCTTTCGATTACTAGACGACTTGCTCTACCTCCTGAGCCATGCCGCCCTAACAAACCTATATGATACAAAAGAGGTAATCATTACTTAATCTGGATACCACATTTCTGAAAGAGCTCAGAGAGCTTCACAAGTGGGACAAACAAAGGGCCAAAAATACACAAGAGAAAATATAGCAGAAAAAATATAAACATACTGGTAGCCATTAGTAGTTGGGGCCGGAACAGCTTCAATGCTCCTTGTCATAGATTCTACAAGTCTCTGAACTCCACTGGAGGGATGAACACCATTCTTCCAAAAGATATTCCCTCATCTGGTGTTTTGATGATGGTGGTGGAGAGCGCTGTCTAACCCGTCAGTCCAACATCTCCCGTAAGTGCTCAGTTGGGTTTTGATCTGGTGGCTGTCAAGCCCATAGCATGTGATTTACATAATTTTCATCCTCATCAAACCATTCAGTGACCCCTCGTGCCCTGTGGGTGGGGGCATTGTCATCCTGGAAGAGACCACCCCCTCCATCAGGATAGATGTGTTTCATCATAGGATAAAGGTAATCACTCAGAATAGCTTTGTATTGATTTGCAGTGACTCTTCCCTCTAAGGGAACAAGTGGATCTAAACCATGCCAGGAAAATGTCCCTCACAGCATAACAGAGTCCCCAGACCCCCTCACTGTAGGGGGTCAAGCATTCAGGTTTTTCCTTTGTTACCCATCTGTTTGTTATATTATTATTTTTCTATTGGACTTTGTACTTACTGTTACCAGCCGTGGATGTGCACAGAATGCAGATGCAGTTTGTATAACTGAGGGATTTGTTGAGATCTGTAGATGAGTGTGGATCAAGAAGGGGGACAATTCCATCAGCACAGCCTGCTTTAGGAACGAGGGGAACGTGACCACAGCTACCACTAGGGCTGGGCAATGATTCAATGTTATTGTTTATCGTCTGTCATTGGTATTGTGT